>NW_027329152.1:0-16651 GCF_048564905.1 Vicugna pacos | reverse complement strand
AGTTTTATTTCTTTCTTTCTAATCTAGAGGCTTTATTTTCTTTGTCTGATTGATTTGACTAGAACTTCTAGTACAATGTTGATTTTGGGAGGGAATAATTCAGTGCTTCTGCATTATGTATGATCTTTGCTTCAGGTTTTTCATAGATGTTCTCTGTCAAGTTGAGGAAGTTCTCTTCTATTCCTAGTTTTTATCCATTATTCTATTAATATGGTGTATTACATGAATTGACTTTTGTATGTTGTACTGCCTTTGCATACCTGGATACATCCCACTTAATAGTGGTCTATTTTATATGTTACTGTTTTGGATTTGCTTGTATTCTGTTGAGGATTTTTGCATTTATATTCATAAGAGATAGTCTTTAGTTTTCTTGTGATGCCTTTGTCTGGTTTTCGTATCAGTGTGATACTAGTCTCATTGAATGAATTGGGAAGTGTGCCCACCTCTTTATTTTCAGACGAATTTGTGAAGCATTTTTTGTTTGTTTTTGTTTTAGTTTTTTCTTTAAGTACTTGATGGAACTCACCAGTAAAGCCATACGGGCCTAGCATTTCTTTGTGTGAATGTTTTGGATTGCTATTTCAGTCACTACTTACTGTAGGATTATTTGAGTTTTCTATTTCTCCTTGAATTAGCTTCAGTCATTTATGTCCTTCTAGGAATTTATCCATTTCATCTAGATTATCTCATTTATTGGCTATATAATTATCCATGGTATTCCCTTATATTCCTTGTTATTTTTGTAAGGGCAGTAGTGACATCCTTCCTTTCATTTCTCATTTTAGTAATTTGAATCTTCTCTCTTTTTTTTTCAGTATTAGATAAAATTTGTCAATTTTATTGATCTTTTCAAAGAACCAACTATTCCTTTTGTTGATTATTCTCTGTTGTTCATCTATTGTCTATTCCATTTATTTCTGCCTTTAGTATTTTGATTAGAATGTTTAATTCATTTATATTAATGTAATTTCTTATCAGATTGAAGTTACAACTGCTGTCTACTTTCTATATGTCTTTTTTTCCCATTCCTCTATTACTACACATTTTTGTACATAGTAAGCATTTTCAAGTGTGCCATTTTAATTTGTTTATTTTATCTTTTTCTTCTCCTCCTCCTACTCTTCCTCCTCCTCCTTCTCTTCCATTGCCCTGGAGAGTAAAATTAACATCTTGTTTTAAAGCAATCTAGTTCACATGAATACCAACTTAATTTCAACAGTACACAAAAACTTTGCTTTGGTATCAGTCTTTTCCCTCCCCCTCCTCATGCTGTCATTTTCATACAAATTGCACCTTTATACATTTATAAGCTCATCTACACAGTTTCATAAGTATTGTTTTATGCAGTTGTCCTTTACATCAAATAGAACAAAACATTTACATGTAATGCCCGATTTATACTGTTTTATTTTTTTACTCATGTAGTAGTGCTCTTTATTTTTCAGGCGAGTGTCCTTTCATTTACACCTGCTGGACTATCCTTAGTATTTCTTGTAGGGCAGGCCTGCTAGCAATGGATTCTTTCAGATTTTGTTTTTGTAGGAGTGTCTTAATTTCTCCTTTAATTTTTTTAAAGAATCATTTTGCTGGCTATAAAATACTTGGTGACAGTCTTTTCCTTTTATCTCTTTGATGATACCATCCACTGCCTTCTGGTCTCCATGGTTTTTGATGAGAAATCAACTGTCTTACTGAGGAGCCTTTCTATATGTTGAGCCACTTTTCTCTTTCGGCTGTCAAGATACTTTATTCTTGTCTTTTGACACACTGAATCTGATGTGCCTATTTTAGATGTCTCTAAGTTTATACCACATGGAGTTTGTTGAGCTGCTGGGATGTACAAATTAATATTTTCATCAAATTTGGGAAGTTTTCAGCCATTATTTCTTTATATATTCTTTCTGCCCCTTTTTTTCTCTCCCTCCTTCTGGCGCTCCCATTATGTGTGTATTGGTATTGTTGATGGTGTCCCACCTATCTCTGACACAGTGTTCATTTTTTTTTCATTCATTTTTCTTTCTGTTCCACAGACAGGGAAATCTCAGTAGTTTTAATTTAACTGACTTTTTCTTCAACAAGTTCATATCTACAGAGAAACCACTTATTGAAGTTTTTATTTTAGTCATTATATTTGTATCTCTAGAATTTCTAGTTGGTTTTTATTATAAATTTTATTTATTGTTATTCTCTGTACAATGAGATGAGCACATAATTTAATCCTTTAGGCATGGTTTCTGTTAGTTTTTTGAACATATGTGTAATTGCTTATTTATGTCTTTGTCTAGTAAGTCCAGTGTCTGGGCTACCTCAGGGAGTTTCTGTTGACTACTTTTTCCCCGTCTGTTATGACCAAACTTTTCTGTTTCTTTGTACATCTTGTAATTTTCTGTTGAAAGCTGGACATTTAAAATATTACAATGTGGCAGATCTGAAAGCCTGATTTTCCTCATCTCCAGGGTTTATCGTTGCTTTCATTGTCATTGCTGCTGCTGCTATTTATTTAGTTACTTTCCTGAACAAATTCTGTAAAGTCTGTTTTCTTTATCATGCATGACCATGAGATCAGTGTGTGTGAAGAAAGCCTAGTTGTCATCACTGTAGTAATGATTGGACAGTGATTTCTTTCAATGCCTGGAGACAATCGTTTGAGCTGTTGCCAGGTGGCTGTGTGTCCACGTGCTGAGGGATGCCCTCAGCACCGGCATGCAGTCAGCAGCTCTTCCGTATCCTTTAGTTCTTGCTTATGCAGAACCTCAAGTTCAGCCAGAGTTGAAGGCTTCGGATTTTCTCAGATCTTTCCTTGCCATGTGCCACACATGTATATTGCCTTCTACAATTCTCAGAATTTTTTGGAGCTTTTTAACCCTACCTTCACCCCCAGAACGTCTCATTAATCAATTTTGCCTTCTAAGTTTCCTAGTCAGCACGTAGTTAGCCTCTACTGGTCCCACTGCCTCAGGCAGTTGTAATGTTAGATACTCACTGCTGATTGTTTCCCACACACACTCTGGGGACAGGCTGTTTGCACAGCATGAGTTTGTGACAGGTCACATAGTGACAGCTCTCTGGGGGCGGATTTTTTGGGTAACTTTAAATCACTTCTGCCCCTACCTTGATTGTGAGACTATTGCTTATAAAGGCCACCATTTAGGTGAGGATACAGGGATGGGGTAGATCAAGTTACAATGCCTCAAAACTCACTATCTTTATGGAGATTTAGCTGGGTTTTTTTTCTCAAATAAAGACTCCCCGAATTGCTGGAAGTGTTGGTTTAATTTCCAGAGTTCTACAGAGGTTAATTTTGACAAATTTTACAAAGCCATTGTCATTGCTTCATAGAGGAGTAAGTTTTCCAAGATGTTTACTCAGATAGTCTAGAAGTGTATCCCATTTGCATTTGTGTTTAACTGAGTTACTTGCAAGACTAACTAATTCTACAGCTCCAGCCCCATTCACATAAGAGTCCACCTGCATGGATTCTCCTACAGCAGTGTACAACCTGTTGTCAGATTGTTGTTTTTCTTATTAAAGTGTAGGGGTTTTTAAAAATATGCTCATGAATAGCCTTTTGTCATTGTTACACGTTACAAAACTTCCACTAGTCTGTAGCTATTTTTTCCCCTCACTTATCGTTGCTTTAATGAAGTTCTCACTTTTAAGGATTTTCAGTAAAGCAGTTTGTGGATGCTGATCACACGGGTGAGGCATTTAACTACTGTCTAAACCTCAGTCTTTGCTCTGATTCACTGTCTGGAACATCTGAACACATCTACTGAACCCCATATACCAATGGATGCTGACAGACCTAATTAAAAAAATGCTTTTTAAGTAAAGCAAAAAATATTAACTTTGACACTGGAAACGACAAATCTCAAATTTCCTAGCTGATCTTGCTTTCTGTGATCATGAGCTACATCATGTTTTTAGAGCCGACAGGCATATTGAACTACTGATTTTATTTCATCGGATTTTAGAATGCAGAACACATTTCAGGCCCACTTATAGTACCATATGTGTATCTTAAATGATATGTACATATGATGATGTCTTTATTATAAGTACCTTATTTTATTTTAAGTACCTACTGCTGTGCATCTCATTAAGGAAAGCTTGAAACTGCAGTACTGAAATTTTTCATACCACCATCATCCCATAGCATCTCTTTTCAACTTATATGTTGTGTGGCAGAATATTTTTCTGCTCCCTAGAAATGATCAATGTTGAAGGGGAAAAAAAACCCCTCCTCAAATAAATATACTCCAAATCACACACTTATCTGAACGATGGCCACCATTTTAGTCCATAGTCCACACCAATCCATCTAATCATACTGACTCAGAATACTCAACATAGACAATCCACCCCTGAATTCAGGGTCCTCAACACACGTTCTATCCCCTCCCCATTCCTTGTTGACTCTGACCTACTTTTGTCCAACGTGTCCTGCCAGTCTCTTTGCTACTTGACTGCACTTTTTAATTTTTACCTTTGAGTTCCAGGCTGCGCCTAGTGATTTCCAGAGAAACGCCAGACACTTGGCTCATCAGGAGGGGCGGTGAGGATTTCAGAAAGCTGTTAAACTAACTCACTTTCAGATAGTGAGTGGCTGTTGTGCGCATTCCTTCTAGATCTCTGCCATGCCGGCTGCATCCACCCCAGCAAAATAACGTAGCTCCTCCAACCACCTCTGCCTCCATTCATCTGGGTTTCTGCTTTCAGTGACACTCAGATGCTGCTGAAGGGCAATATATATATATATATTTTTTAATTGAAGTATAGTCAGTTACAATGTGTCAATTTCTGATGTACAGCGCAATGTTCCAGTCCTTCATATTCACATATATATGTATGAATTCCTTTTCATATTTTTTTACTAAAGTTTATTACAAGATATTAAATATTGTTCCCTGTGCTATACAGAAGAAATTTAGTTTTTTAGCTATTTTTATATATAGTAGTTAATATATGCAAATCTCAGTCTCTGATGGGCATTTTTAAAGCCACATCTGGAACCCTTGTTGCAGAAGTGTCTGAGAAATATATTTTCGACCTCATAGACTTTTGGTTAGGAAGTTGGAATAAAGGCTGACCTGGCTCACCTAACTTGTCTGCCTTTGTGAGTAAAGAGGTCTGGAGTTTCAAGTCCCAATGAAATGTCCCGGCCCTTCAGTAGCAAACTCTTAAAGCAACCAAAATGCTCCCGTCTACCAGAGCATGACTTGTCCTTAGACACTGCTGGACATAACCACCGATGTTGTCTAAGGCATCGTCTTCATCTGGTGCACACTTTCTTTAGATGTGTAATATCCTGATTAACAGGACAAGCTAGTTTGGATTCCCAAGGCCACAGGCAGCCTTCTGCCTGACTTTGGAGTATATATAGTCCTCTCTCAGATCAGCTAGAGCTGTCTGGTGTGTGCTTTCCCAGAGAATGTGGGTGCAGTGCTCCCCACCAGAGTCCTACCAGTTGTTTTATTGCAGGAAGAGAGAGAGTAAAAGAGACAGAACAGGAAGTTCTTGTCCAGCCTCAAACACAGTCACCCCCGTCCAGGGCTCTTGCTCTGGGACACACAGCAGTGCAGGTCAGCAGCGATGTGGCCCCGGTGTACTCCAAAACATGGTGTGGTTTTACTGGGCTATCTGTGTCTTTCATGGGCCCTGCAAAGTTCTCGGCTTTGTGAAATGGGGAACTAAGGAACTCCCACCCATGGCTGTAACTCCCAGGGTTTGCACCCTTACGGGTTTTGAGGATTTGCTGGCAACTCATTCTTTTTCACTGGGTCATTTCTCGGTTACACCTGCAATCCTGTGACTTCCTTATCAGAACTGCTCCTTACGTTCGGGATTTAGTGAAAGATGCCATTTTAGCCTGTAAGTTCATGTTCAGGGAGGAGGAGGAAGAAGCATAGATCAGAATTGCTGTTTTGCTTTTTTTTATTATTGTTTTCATAAGCCGTCTCCTGTTGTCGAATGGACACTGAGCAAATGAATGACTGTTACACTCCCATTTGAAAGATGAGAAAAACGACACTCAGGGAGAGGAGGCAAACTTCCTGAGTTTCCAAAGACCAAAAGGGATGAGCACAGAATAAGATCCCTGCAAATTTCTTGTCTGTCATTCGCCTTTAGGTCAATGACAGAGTGCCGTGTGTAGTAGTAAAGTTGTAACGTGCTTTTAAAAGGGTGCAGATGTTCTTGTTTTGTTTATAAAATCACAGTGTTTTGTCTGAGACTCTGAAAAAGAGAAATGGGTTAGTAAATGTTGGTTTCTCATCCTTGGTCCTTCCTCCCCTTCACAGATATGGACCCTTCCATCTGTAGCAGGAATAAGACAGCCCCAGCCTTGCCGTCTCATGAGATCAGTACTCATTCATTTCATTCCTGCCCACCAGTAGGTGATAAAGCACAGCGAGATTTTCATGTCCTGCTTCACTGATTCTTGTGAAATTAGGTGTTTGAAAAGGGAAGCTGCTTTTTTTTATATAAAGTGCAGTAATTTTCCTAGCAGAGAAGGAAATTGAGGATTTTCTTCATTGAAAATCAATAGAGATTTCAAGAGCATCTGTATTTCTGATGCATAGATTAAAATGACAAAATCTAGAGGGATTACCGAAACACAAGGAAGATACCAAAAGTGTCTTTAAAGAGCTTTTCTAAGACTGGGCTTTTAAAGAGACTGTTAGTTGACAGAGACCCTCTTCTCATCCATAGTCCCTCTCCTTAGGTTGGAAAGGGCCAGCGCTTCCCATGTGTGCAGTTCTGGTGCTTCAAGTGAGTTGTAGGGTAGGGCGGTGCACGTGGTGCTCCCTTCAGTTTGTCCATCCTAAGTAACCCCTGGCAGTCAGAGGGCGAGTGTTTTGCAACAACGTGAACCATTCACCATGCTCTCCGTGGTGTGTACTCATCTCAGCTCATCCAGGCTCAGGTGATGGCAGAGCAGAGAGTGGTGGCAAGAGGTCAGCCATGAGTAGCAGGAAGCAACTGGAGTCAGCTGGGGCCCAAGTGGCTAGGAGTTCCAGGTTGAATTCCCAGGACTTCCCACAGCTCATTCATTCAGCTAATACTTCTCCAGCACCTGTCATGTGCTGGTGCTTCATTGTGAACAGAACCAAATCCCTGTCCTCATGAAGATGACGTTCTAGTGGACATAAGAAATGATAAACGCAGAAGCAGATCCAGGTCAGGACACATGAGTGCTGTCTACTTTGGAGTGCACAAGGTGAGATCCTTTGGGAAGGAATGTATGATACAGGAAAATGTGGGGGAGAGGATGGCCGTATCCCAGGTCTTATTTGGGTCCCTGAGATGCACCTCGTGATGTGTGGGTCCTTGGTTTGCACAGGAACGAATCCAAGAGAGAGCCACAATTCAGTAAATGTAGATTTATTCAGAGAGATATATACTCCACAGACAGAGTGGGCTGTTTCAGAAGGCAACAGAAAGGCCATGAGGCGTGAGGGTTGGGTGCTCCAGTTTAAAGGAAAAGTAGATACACACTCCACAGACATAGTGTGGGCTGTCTCCCTCAGCAGAGAGAGCAGCCACGAGGTGTGGTTGTCAGTTTTTATGCACTCAGTATCTTCATATGCTAATAAGTGGGAGGAATATTCCAACCGCTTTGGGGAAGGTGTTGCGATTACCAGAAATTGGGCCACCACTCACCCTTTGACCTTTCATGGTCAGCCTTGAACCTGTCCTGGCAACTGTAGGAGTGCCATTTAGCATCCTGCTGTATTTCAGTGAGTGTGTATTGAAGCTCAAGTTCTACTGGGAGTTGACTTTTCCACCGTCTCGGTGCTAATGGCTGTGCCATTCTTTTAATGGCTGTGCCCTGCCCCCTTCCCTCCTGTCTCATGAAGGAGCTCTGGACTGATTGCACAATTGCAGAGCAGGGGACAGAGTGGAAAGAACTTTATAAGTGGAAGGTGGAAGGCAGTGTTGGTAGTAGAATTCTCAAGTCAATTATAAAGTAAGGGTCTTCTGTTTGCTGGGATTACCTGGTGTCACATTAGGGAGCTGTGAGCCTTGGGGACTTCAGTGAGTGGGTGGCTCACTGTATATACTGTGTTGCTTCTTAGGCGGCTCGAGAACAGTTGGCTTATATGTGACCCATTCACTCAAGCAGGGGTCTTTTTGGGGATTTTCTGCACTTGAGGCTAACATGGGTCACATGGGGGGGCAGGACCGGCCAGTCACAGCTTGGTCCACAGTCACCTAGTGCCCTCGTGGCTTTCATCCCATGGATGTGTCACCTCCCTCTCAATGGGGACAAGGTCAAAAGTGGTGGGGCAGCTTCTCAGTGGCGAAGGCATTGCTCTCCAGACCCAACACTCAACAGCATGGACCCCTGGTTTTGGCTACAGTCTTAGCTAGATGAGGCTGTTGAGTAGCTGAGCTCATGAGACGTGGGTGCCATGCTTCCACTCTCACCAAGAGCTCTACTTTTGAAGATTCTGATCAGACAGCCACAAATACTCCCTAGCCCATAAACAAGGAACAGTCCCTTTCACTCGGGGAAGGGCACACAGAAGGAGAACGGATCATCCTGAGAGCAGGAGAGGCCAAATCAGTCCTGCCCTCAGGGGTCTGAGAGACGAGCCAGCTCAGTTCCTCTTACTAGTGGTTTACTTGGAGGATCTGGGGTATTTTGGTGACCTGCAAGTGTCAGGAAATAGTACACGAGGGCTTTGTAGAATTTCTGGTCTGGTGTTAACTCACCCCATTGTAGCTGTCGTGCAAGGAAACAAAACTTGGTGGACAACAGGCCATGGCCTCTGCTCCCTGGTGGAGCCAGGAGATTACAATATTAAGAACGACTGCAGGGGCATCATTTCTATGTTGAGAGGCCAGATGGCCTTACATATCTCTCATGCTGGATGCCTAAGTTGCAAAGGGAAACTGGATTTCATCCAGCTCTCCAGCCAAGGAGGAGACCACAAGTGGCCTCCCCCACCAACTGTGAGCTCTTTGTCTCCACTGACAGCAGCATGTATAGCAAAAAGCTGGGCTGCCACCTGCGTTTCCGTGTAAACATCCGAGTAGCCACAACAATGGCCTCGTGAGCGATGGTGTGCCCAAGGAAGCGCTATGTGGGGCAGAGGGAGGAGTGCCGGGGTCAGACACCGGGAGGGCAGGCAGGCAGTGAGGACATCTGTGCAGCGCAGATGCCATGGAACTGAGCCAAAGGGAGGCTGGTTTTGGAGCAGGGAGCCTGGGCAGTGCCATGTTGTTCGTAAGAAGATCCTGGGCTCTGGATCCAAGAAGTCATTGGCTTGATTCCTGACCTCAACCCTCATCTTGGGCAAATGTTTGAAGCTTTCTGTGCCTCTGTTTCTTGGTGTCCCAGTTGGGGACAATAGTAGCAATTACTTCTGAGAGTCAGGAGCGCCTTTATAGATGTCATTTCATTACGCTCACATCAGCCCACAAGCACGGTGCTTGGTCCCCCGTTTTACACGTGGCAGACGAGTAACTTTTAATCAGTAATCACGCAGCTAATAATGGTCATAATCAGCATTTGAATTTGATCCCTGTGTCCAGATAATTTCTATTCTCACTCAGTATTACTGGAAAACTAGTAAAGTCAGAACAAACACTGCTGGGAAGTGGGTGCTTGAAACATGTTTGTCATCTTTGCCATTGGGGAGTGTTGAGTTCACATTCCTCACAGCACTTCTGAGGCTCCCTGCGTCTCCGGCTGCCCCTGGTGGGGTCTACAGGGCTCTGGGCAGCTTCTCCTTGTTCTCTAACCCCAAGGCTCTCTGCTCTCTGCAGGTTGATTCTCAACCCTGACTGCTCGGTAGAGCTAGTGTCTAAAAACAAAAAAATGTGGGGAGGGTACGGCTCAGTGGTAGAGCACGTGCTTAGCATGCAAGAGGTCCTGGGTTCAATTCCCAGTACCTCCATTAAAATAAATAATGCTCAATACTCCCCACAAAAAGAAAAGAAGTATTTAAAAAATAATAAACAGTACAAAGGCCCCACTCCAGGCTGTGGTGCACTATTTTTTAAAGGCTCCCAAATGCATCCCATATGCAGGAGGGTGAGAGCTATCCCTATACACTTCTTGTGAGCTTGTCCACTCACACCCATTAGCCTCTTGAAACAGTAAAACTACTTGGCTCAGCCTAGAACTTTCTCCCGATTTCTAGAGTTTTATTTACCTACTGCACATCTCTCCTGGAGCCCACAGGAACTCAGCCAGAACTGAATCAGTTGTCTCCTCTCATGACTTGCTCCTCTTCCTGCCCTTCTTTTTTTTTTTAACATTTTTTATTCATTTATAATCATTTTACAATGTTGTGTCAAATTCCAGTGTTCAGCACAATTTTTCAGTCATTCATGGACATATACACACTCATTGGCACAATTTTTCTCTGTGATTTATCATAACATTTTGTGTATATTTCCCTGTGCTATACAGTGTAATGTCGTTTATCTAGTCTACAATTTTGAAATCCCAGTCTATCCCTTTCCACCGTCTAACCCCCTGGTAAACACAAGTCTGTATTCTCTGTCCATGAGTCTATTTCTGTCCTGTATTTATGCTTTGTTTTTGTTTGTTTGTTTGTTTTTGTTTTTTAGATTCCACATAATAGCGATCTCATATGGTATTTTTCTTTCTCTTTCTGGCTTACTTCACTTAGAATGACATTCTCCAGGAGTATCCATGTTGCTGCAAATGATATTATGTTGTCGGTTTTTATGGCTGAGTAGTATTCCATTGTATAAATATACCACATCTTCTTTATCCAGTCACCTGTTGATGGACATTTAGGCTGTTTCCATGTTTTGGCTATTGTAAATAGTGCTGCTATGAACATTGGAGTGCAGGTGTCATCCTGAAGTAGATTTCCTTCTGGATTCAAGCCCAGGAGCGGAATTCCTGGGTCATATGGTAAGTCTATTCCTAGTCTTTTGAGGAATCTCCACACTGTTTTCCACAGTGGCTGCACCAAACTGCATTCCCACCAGCAGTGTAGGAGGGTCCCCCTTTCTCCACAGCCTCTCCAGCATTTGTCATTTGTGGATTTTTGAATGACGGCCATTCTGACTGGTGTGAGGTGATACCTCATTGTAGTTTTGATTTGCATTTCTCTGATGATTAGTGATATTGAGCATTTTTTCATGTGCTTTTTGATCATTTGAATGTCTTCCTTGGAGAATTGCTTGTTTAGGTCTTCTGCCCATTTTTGGATTGGGTTGTTTATTTTTCTCTTATTGAGTTGTATGAGCTGCTTATATATTTTGGAGATCAAGCCTTTGTCGGTTTCACTTGCAAAAATTTTCTCCCATTCCGTAGGTTTTCTTCTTGTTTTATTTCTGGTTTCCTTTGCTCTGAAGAAGCTTGTAAGTTTCATTAGGTCCCATTTGTTTATTCTTGCTTTTATTTCTTCTAGGAGAAAATTTTTGAAATGTATGTCAGATAATGTTTTGCCTATGTTTTCCGCTAGGAGGTTCTTGCCCTTCTTATTTCAGGGAATGGCACTATAATTTAGACACTGCCAAAGCCAGAAAGCTGGCCGGCATCTCTGACCTCTTCCTGCCCTTCCATCACACCTGTGGCCAATCCGTCCACCTGCTGAAATGTTTTCTTCTCTCTCCTCCTGGCAGGGCCTCAGCAGGCCTTCACATGAACCTGCCAATAGTCCTCCCTGCCTCTACCTTGTCTCTTTCTAGATCACTTTGCATGTCTCCTCTACCTTGGAGGCACACAGAGTCCTTTGTGATGTGCCCCTGTGATCTCTCCACCTGGTTGCCTCACCTGCCTCCCACACCCTGTGCTCGCTTCTAGACTATTTGCAGTTCCTGGAAGGGACCTGGCTCTCTTTGGCCTCCCTCCTTTGCATGTGCAGCTCCCCAGGGAGAAATGGCCTTAACATTATAAGTTCACCTGATCAATTCTAGGGCATCTCAGAGCTCACCACAGTGGTTCTCTCCTCTGGGAGAGCCTTGGCTACAGTTCCGGCTCCCTGCCCCGAGCACCCTCTGCTGACTGTTATCCAAGCCCTCTTAACACGCCTCCTCAGCCATCATTTCACAATGAGTCCTGTGCACCTAGGAGCTCCCGGAAGCAGGGACTGTGTCTTTTTCCTCTTTATTCTCAGAGCATTGTAGAGACTCAGGTACAATGGTGGAGGACACAGTGGTTATTCTGCAATTTCTCTAGAGTTGGGGCCTAGGGGTAACAGTCTGGTGGGAAGAAGGGCTTAGGGGATTCACCCTGAAGCCACATTTTCAATTAACATTTCATGTTGTTTTTGTCTACTATTTAAAGTTACGAGTCTTAAAACACAATGACGATTTCTAAAAATTACATTACCGATGATTGAGAAAAATGGCAGTTTTCCATATTTAAGAATATTATTTTAAGTTTGTGTGACTGTGGTGGTGGAAAATAGAAATGCAGGGGCTACTAAAGCATTCTCATCCCCTTCCCCACCCTCAGGTCCTTTGGACAGAAGAGACAGAGGGATGTGAGGAGAAGGCTTGGATGGTGAACCGTGCAGTGCTTTTAAATTGTGACAGTTACTTGTGCTTTTTTTTTACTTTTTTTTTAATGGAGGTAATGGGGCTTGAACCCAGGACCTTGTACATGCTTAGCACGTGCTCTATCACTGAGCTATACCCACCCTTCCCCCCGATATTTGTGTTTTTAGTGGGCATAATGTGCTGGTAGCAGGTACTTTAGCATCAGATACAGTCACCTGCCTCTGACCATCACGTTAATACCTTTCCCTTGAGCTAGAGAGCTAGTCTGTTTCCAAACATTCAATAAATTATCTACATTTTCTTTTTTCTTAAACAAAAGGTATTAACTCATTTTATTCTTTAGTATCGCCTATAAATAAAATGTGATTTTATTAACCATTTACCAAAGTGTTAAGTGTAATAAATATTAAGTACAGATTTCTGAAGCATCAGGCATCACTGAAGATCCACATTCTGCTGTTCTGTCTCTCTGTTAGTCACCTTACTTTTGGAGTTCTGGAAGCGGTGCCAGGCAGAACTTGAGTACAAATGGGAGACGGTTGAGCAGGAAGAACAAGTCTGGCCAGAATAGGAGGCGAGGTGTCCCCACGTGGAGATAGATGAGATTACCCAGGAAAAGCGGGCGCTGTTTAGATGCACTTTATTCTGTTTACTTCTGGACTTGTCAGCCTTGGCTGCGTGTTGGAATCACCAGGGGACCTTAAAAAATGTTGGTGCCTGGGTTCCATCACTGCAAACTCTGATTGTACTTAGTGGCCTGGGGGCGCATTCTGGCATAGGGAAGTTTTTAAAGCTCCTCTGGTTATTCTAATGTGCAGCCAAGTTGAAGGAGCACTGCCTGGAATGGTGGACACAGAAGAGAAGTGAGGTCCTTCCTTCATAATAACAGTAAAAAGGGGGAAAAGAAAAAGACTGGTATAAGTGTTTATGAAAAGAGGCATTGATTTGTATCCTTTCATGACACCAATAAAAAATGCAAAATATAAATTAGCTGCAATGACATAGATGTAGAAGGAAAGACAAATTGGTTTTTATAGTTGACTCCCATTTTTTTAAATGCGCCTTCATTATTGTGGCCTCCTTTTCATCATAGACTAGGTGCCCCTTTGTCTTGAACTAAGTCCCGGTCACTGCTCCCCCTTCCTTCTGGGATGTGCACAAAGCAGCATGGCTCTCATCCTAAAGTCAGAGAAAGGGTAGAAGAAGCAGGGAAACATTTGTTGAGGTGCCATCAGTGTTTGAGCAGTGTTTGAGCTAGTCATTTTACATAACTGGAAATGTAAATTTATTGCTGCCACTCCTGCTGCAAAATTAAAAAAAAAACTGTATATCTTTGTATCAACATTCCAGAGCTATGAAAAGATGATTTTTGAGTCATTTGTATTATTGCTTCTTTCCATCAGCTGAGATAATTTAGAGCTGATGGTGCTTGCAGTCAGCAGCAGCAGGACAGTAGGTTGTGAGAATGAATAACTCTTGGGAAAAAAATGCTTTTACTAGGAGTATCTGAAAATGTCTCCAAATATAGATTTAATAAATTGAATCACAGATCTACAGAATGTTGGCACTGAAAAGATATGGAGGGAGCAGGTCAAACTCCTCTTTTTATAAATGGAAAAAAATGAGGTTCAGCTACCAATAGAAAGTGACATTTGTCTTTTACAATGTAATAAGCTTCTAATAATCCCCATTATGAATAGTTCCCATTGTTTACAACTGAAGATGGGGGTAAAAGCATATGTTGGTGAAAGACTGTACATTCAGAGATGAAAGCTGAATCTTAGACAAAATTAGATGTTCATAATGCTTTTGAGTCCTGAAAAACAAAAACTTATCATATTGGCAGCATACAAAAAATACTGAAGAGAAGTTTTTTGGTCATTTAAACTGCCAAGTTTAAATTTAATTTTGCAAGCTAATAAGTTTAAATTTTCATTGGGACATGCTTGTTGAAAAATTGAAGATGAAGACTCATTTAACTTTATCATTCTTCCTTATTTAAAAAATTGCCTTATTTTTTTTTAGTTTTTTATTTGAAGTATTTTACTTTACTTGAGAAAGCATGCTCCATTGTTTAGAGAGGCCAGCGTTGTGGTAGTGAGATCTTGCGAATGAAGTTGCCTAAATTCATATTTGAACACAGCAGCTTGCTTCCTGAGTGATCTTGGACAACTTAACTTCTCTGTGCCATAGTTTCCTATAAAATAAGAATAAGAGAGTTGCTTCTTCATGACAGTGGTAAGGACGGGTCGAAGTAATGTATAGAATCTACTTGGAAGGCTTCCTGGCACAGAGGAAGGGCCATGTACTTAGTTACAGCTATTATTATACTATATCTGGTTTTATAATCCAGTTAAATCTTGATTCTTGCTGATTTCATCTCTTAAAAAATTCTAAATATAAACTCTAAAATGGAAACTCTTAAACTTCATAGTTGTAGCTAATTAACACATAAATCTCAACCAAGAAACACACAGTGGACACCAGTTAGCTGCAGACAACTGTGATTCTTTCTGTCCTGCACAGACCCTAAGCTGTCACTACCTTCACTTCTGAAATCAAAGGCAAGCTAAGGAATAGAGCTTTAAATCTTGGCCTCATCAGGTGCTCAGACCATGGCAGGGAAACAGTTTACTGTTCACATGTGCATTTTCAAAAAATAGTATTAAAACGAACACTGTACATATTTTGTTGTGTGTTTGACATCGTTAACAGAAAAGAAAAGGAAAAAAAACAGGAAAAAACCCATGCATTTACAAACAAGGAGGCTATGTCTGAAATTTTTTTTTTATATTATGTTTAGGATTTACTGACCAGTTAGGAGAAATATCATTTCATTGGTGTAATCCCTTGATTGACTAAACTTGTTTTTTTAATTAGGAAGAAGAGCGTGTTCCCTTTACCACCTGGGGAAAGTGTATACATATATCCCTTTGTGCAAGTGCTCTTTTTCTGGGTAAGAACCTGCCACAGACTTTTAAAATCTAATGTGAAATGCTGAGAAAACTGAAAGTCAAGCTGGGAACTATGTAGTCTCATAGAGGAAACTTTTTCCAGAGAACATCTGAGCCAATGCAGGGCGCCGCTCTGGAGGTTCCACAGTCTCTTCTGCTCACAGTGCTTCCCCCAATTCTTTTCACCTCATTTGTTCAAATCAGATCAGTGGTTTAGGATTCTCCAGGGTCTGATTAAGAGACCAGATGGAGGCATTAAATTTCTAAAATTTTCCAAGTGTAACAACCTAGGTAAAATGTCTAAGAATAGCCTAACAAAAGGATAGTAGGAACTATCAAAAAATAAAAGTAAAAACTACTGAAAGATATAAAAGGTGCTTTAATCACATGATTCTAGATTAAAAGATCATATCTCCAAAATATCAGAAGTTATAAAATTGATTTGGGTTTATTGTGAATAAAATCATATTAGTAATATAAAAATTAATAAGATAATGAGAGTTTTACTAGTTCAAGAATAGCCAGATTATAAAATAAGGCAGGAAGTCCAGATATGGGCTCTGATATCAATAATAATTTAATATAAGAGATGGAAGGCATTACAAATCAGGGAGATAAATAAAGGTTATTCAGTGAATGAAACACTTGTTAGCTACTTGGGGGAAAAGAAAAGATTGAAATCATACAGTGAACCATATATTGTGATAAATTCCAGAAACATTTAAAAAGTAACACAATTAGAAAAAAAACTACAAATAAATATGGATGAGTATACAACCTCTAGATGGACAGTAAGTATCAGAGGAAATTATACAAAGATTTCCATGCATCAGAGCATCCTAATTTTAAACAAAACACCAGAGAATGTTATTTGCTTACAAATCCGACAAGGGGCTAATTCCTTCAATACATAGAGAGTTCAGATCACTTCAAAGGTAACATCAAATTATCTCAGAAGCGTAGAAGGCAGAGAAGATGAACACACATTCGCAAAAGAAAAAATAGATGTCACACTTCAATGGTAATTCACTCAGTGCACATCAAAATGAAATAGTTTTCCACTTCTCAAGTGACACAACTCTGTTTATGAGGATGAATTGCCAGTGATCACCAATCCCATGCCTAGGTTACTGGATAATTTTTGTGAAGTATGGTTGATTTACAATGCTGTGTTAATTTCTGGTGTACTCCTCAAGCCTTCT
>NW_027329151.1:0-16652 GCF_048564905.1 Vicugna pacos | reverse complement strand
CCATGCTGAACTGAGGCCCCTGCACCCAAAATTATGGTCTGACCTTGGGCAAATTACACAGTCTTCTTTACCCTGAGATTCCTCATCTGTCCATGAAAATAACTGCCCATGTCACACAGAGTTACAAGTATTAAAGGAAATCAACAAATTCACAACCTAGCCAAGGGGCTACAAGTGCATCCTCAACAGACAAATGCTGCCTTTACGGCTCTGACGCACGCTAAGCGGGGCGGCCCCACACAGTGAACACTGCTAAGTGCCAGGGTGTTAAATGCTTCATGTGTGCTATAATACTCTTTAGATCTTACAACAATCCCAGGAAGAAATGAATATTATCATGCCCATTTCACAGATTCACCAACAGGTTGAGAGTATGCATTCTATTCCAAGGCCCTATGGTGAAGAAATGGCAATTTAAACCGGAATCTGGGCCCAGGCCTTGGCTCCATCTCTCTCCCATCCACCTGACCACTTGCCTATGAATTCCACCTGTCCAATATAAAAGTTTGCAGCCGGCCATCTCTTAAAAGCAATGTGTGCCACCGTTTGTCAATGTTGTTTAATTACCATAAACTGTTCTCAGAAACCACTACAGTAAAGAAAGTTGGACTTAAGGAATTCTGCATTGCGTTCTCCTGCAATGTGCAGGATCCCTTTCCTACACCTCCAAATCCAAGTGTATGCTTCCTCCGTGTTTATGTTTGCACACGGCTTATTAAAGCAGAAGGTATCTGCAGTAATTCCATCTCGGTTGCTTTCCAAGTTTGCAGATTATCCATATTCGGTCTGTGAACGAAAATACTACAATGTGAATGAGAATACTGCAACCATGTCAGTAAACAAAGAATACTGATACCAAGTCATTAAAGGCTTCCGCCACTCCCCGGCGAGGACAGGCTTGCAGCCCAGCCACTGCAGCAACTCACAATGGTGCCCTCTGAGCAGACTCAGAATAAGAAAGGACGGGCTACTGGCCCGAGATAGCTAGGTGCTTGTCTAAAAAATGAATTCAGTGAGTCCTAATATTTGCTTCCTCCCATTCATACAAAATCACTAAATTCTTGAACTTGAGATACCTGGCTTTCTTTAGATAACAGGTAATCTTTTATTGTTCCAACAACCTGGTCTTTGTTGTAAAGCTCCTATATATCCTAGCTCTTCCTCAACCTCTTGGGAGCAGTCCCTCAGAGAGTTCTGAGAGACGGTCATCCTGGCTCGAGTCCTCCCGCCAAATGAAACATAACTCTTAAATTTTAGGCTGCACGTTTATTTCAGTCAACAGTTTTGGACACCATGAAGCACCACAGCAGATTTCTCTCCACCTGAACTCTCCAAGTAACCAGAGCCTTGGTACCAGCAGTGGCCCTTTGTGCTCATCCGCCTCCTCGGGGGGTCCAGATGAATTTGGCTGAGTCTCTCCTGGTTCTCAGATCTCACATATTGGTTGATGATCCTAAGTTTTATCTGGCGGTGTATCCAGGTACGTGGCCCTCCAGTTGAAAGAAACTGAGGTGAATTACCCACCCAGTGGAGACATCCCGAGTGGGTCCAAGTTGAAAGACACTGGGTTCAGGACTGAGTGGTTAGGTAAGAGGCTGGTCTAATGTTTTCCTCAATTTGGTTACCTCCATTGAATTTTTCAGGATAAAAGTAAAACTCTTATGAGGAAACTTTCAACTCCAAATTTTGGACCATCCTCCTGGCTGGTAACAGCATTCTCGGGTGACAGGGAATCTTCCAGGAGTGGTAGACACAAAGACTTCATGCCACAGAGTTGTCCCTCTGGGAAATCTTACTAGCAAATTTATTCTGAGAACCCGACCTTACAATGGGGAATAGAACTTTCAAAAAAAAAATAAAGAACAGAAAAGAAAAGAAAAAGAAATGACAGATTGCCAGTCTCCAAGTAAAACCCCAGCCAGATTTATGTACATACAAAACTTACAACATTAATCGGGAATAAGAAAAAAAAAAACTCACTCTGGAAATAACCAGGCCTGATAAAAACATTTTTTGGCATTCTGAACTTATAAAAACAAAATCCCCTTTAGTGGGAACTTGGATTTCTCTTCCTGTGTCCTTGAAATGTAAACGTTTTATCTTTCTCTGGATGTTTTAAGTGTGTGCATGTAAGTATATATATGTTTAGTTTAGTTTTTAAAGGAAACCTTGGACTCTGCCATACAAAAGTTCAAGTATTGTGTACATACGGTGGCCACGCAAATAAATTGGGATTCTAAGCAATTCTTTGATTGTACCAATTTTCAGATATTTTGCCATCTTAAACTTTGTTGCATCAGCCTGGACCACGAAGGCTTTAAGCTTTTGGAGAGTAAACCTTTGAATTTTATTTAGGCAACACCCCGACTCTCATGTGGAAGGGCCTCTTCATCTTATTGGTTTAAAATCACTATATATATATATATATATATATATATATATATTTATTTATATATATATAAATTGATGGCCATATGATGGATTTTTTAATTTGGAAAAACTTTTTAATTGGTGAAAGTTTAAAGAGATCTCATTATAAACGGCTGTTTTATTGGTACCTATTAAAATAAAGTTTAAATGCAGAAAAATATATCTAATGGTTAACCTAAGAACTCAGATATAAAAATATAACTGGTTTGAAAAGCTACATTTTTGTTTTTCCTTTCTGATAAATGTTTCTAGAGATGCTAATAAAAACTTAGTATAATTAATGTTAATTAGGTTGAATAACTGGAAAAAGGATTGTAAAAATGTCAAAAAAACAGATAAGTGGCTTATCCCAAAAGGATAAATATTTTTATATGGTTATTTTGAATGAGATCAATAAAATGGACATTTTTGGATTTACATACAGGGTTTTGATACTACACTACGTAAAGTTAAAAAAAAAGGGCCAAAGAGTTCACCTACTCCCCCCCAACATTAAAGTTCAAACAAGTCCGTTTTATTTACCACAGTTTAAAATATATTTATATGTAGACTGAAATACTTGATCAAGGATTGGGACAACAGACCAATTAATGAAATTAAAAATCGAGAAGGGCCTAAGCTCTTTGGCTGAAACTTGGGCATCCTAGAGACTTCTATAAAATTATATACAATGTACACCCACAAAAAAAAGGTTTCTGTCACTCCTTCTAGAAATAAGAATTATTGATTAAACTTAATAAATATAAAAATTAAAGGTATAAGATTTAATAAAATTGAGATAAAAGTTTGTGAAATTGGTATATTTAGATGGTCTTTATATAAACCTTTTGCTTATGTTGTGGGATAGATATGTTTCAGTGGAAAAACGCTTCCCCTTCTTGGTATTATAAGGCTGGGCACATGTCTATCCCTCTGAAAATATTAATTGAACAAATTAAAGGAAACCAATATAGTTACTTGAGACGTCCAATATAACGTAAATCTAAAAAGTAATTTGAGTAGCTAAAAAAAAAAATATAGGTTTACCCTGGGTTTAACTTATAACTCAAGGAAAAGAGACCTTAATAAATGTCTTATGCAAGCTTTGGAAGACAAAATAAAGAAAACCTTAGTTTTAAAACATGGAATTCTTTGTTTACAGCTCTTCTCACTGATACAAAAATGCCAATTAAGGAGATAAAATTGGGTCTGGGTGACAGAGCATTTATCTGGGGACCTGGAAGAGAGTGTCTTTGTCTTGCAGATCAGAAATATAAATACAACAAACAGTGACCTAGGACTGAGCCTAATTAGCTCAACGAAATAAAACTTGAGGCCATGAAATTTTTGGCATTTTAGAACTCAGAACTCTGACGGGTCCTTCAGACTTTGTGAGGAAATCTTAATTATCTGTTTCATAAATAGTAAGCCTTAGTGATTTGAGCAAGCAAATTCAGCTTACTCCAACTATTATTATAAATATAAGTAAGTTTTAAAGTGAAGCTATGAGATCTCTAGCTTTTGTCTGTTTATAAGCCTGCATACAGATTATAGAAGTGAGATATTTCTACTGCTAAAAAAAAAAATTTCGAAGTCAAAGAGCTCTGCTTAATTGATGTAAAAATATAAGAGCTTAAAAATTAAGTATTTTTAAAATAAAAACTTAACAAATTGACTTTCAGTGTCATGTGAATTGGAAAATATTCAATATTAAGGTAATATTTGATATTGTTTAGTTTAAGTATGTTCTAATAAATGTAGACATCTTTAAAATCATCCATCTTAACTATAATACCTTTACTGTACCTAGGTTTAATGAAAGTCAAATAAGATCCTGTTATATCTGTTGCAGATTTGTCAAAAAAAAAATAACAGTAATGTGCTGTGGTAAAATTTTAAGTAAATTAAATGCAAATGAGATGAGAGCTTTGGGTAAATATTTAAAATATATTTTTAAAATGTATGCTTAAAATAATCTCTAAATGTTTGATATCTTTAAATTCTAGAGTTGTGCTAAATTAAGTTAAATGACAAGATTTTATTAAATATCTATGCCATTTTCAGATAAAATAAGATTGAAATATGAATTACTTAACATTTAACTTCCTCTTACAGTGAAACTAAAGGTGTTTAGAAATATGAATAAATGGTTGGTATCACACAGAAATAGTCTCTATTAGTAAGGGAATGATCTCAGTATCCTAGGAAAGTAATATAAATGCGTAAAGGAAGATGTAAGAATGGAATAATACTTTGTTAATGAAAAATAGTGACTTTCTCCTGAAGCTGGTTACCTCTGAATGGAAGACAAAATAAGGGACACACTAATATAAGTATAGAAAGCTGTGGAAGGCTTGTGGAAAAGGAACCCTGAGGAAAGTTTTGTACGTGGTCAGAATTGGCTAAGTTTAGAATCAAATTGGGCAACGTAAATGAATCTTAGAAGTTAGCTGGAACAAGATTAGATTTGGTTTTCTCTCTGTTAAGAGGAAAAAATTTTCTTAAAATATTAATCCACCTTCAGTAACAGATTGTAAAACTTCTTATACTACTTAGCTGATCTGTTCTGCCTTTACATTTGACATATTTTCTTGTTAATGAATTAGTACTACATTACAGTGATCTATATGTTTATCTGATCAAGTGTTCTGAAATCTTTCAAAAAGCTCCCCGAATATAAAATTCTAATTAATTAAATAAAAATTAATTTAATTAATTAAAATTCTTTTAATCTCCAGTTAAGTTTGGGATGCTACAGAAGGCCCCTGAAACATCCCAAAGAGAGATTTTTAACTATAAAGTTTCATTTGGCATTTTAAATAACATGGAATTGTCAAATGAATCATAAAACTTCTAAGGTTATATTGAATGAGAAATATTATTAATATAGGTATTGTAGAAATTATATGGACTCCCTAAAATTCTGGTTTATCTGAAATGTTACCAGTGATAATTATGGGTATAGTGAACAGGTTTCTTTATTGATTATAGTGTAACGGTGTTTAACCATGCTTTTAAATCTTTTGTCATTTATAGACAGTTAATTGTTTTCTTCTGATGGTTTTGCAAAATGCTTTCTCTTCAAGGAGATTTACTGATTTCTAATAAATTTCAAACTACAGCACTGAACTAAACTGGGTAAGACATTTTAAAGTTCTAATGAAAACTCTCATTAAAAGAATTAGTTACATGGGACTGATTAACCAGCTGAATATGGTTATAATTTTTGATATTGTTTGAAATACTACTGCCTTTTAACCTGTTTCCCAGACATAAAGAATCTCTTCTCCTTAAGCTAGTTATGGTTCACAGCAATTTGATAAATTATAACTATGTATACAGACTTGGAACAGTTATCTTTTCTCTCTATCTGATCCCTCAAAAGACTAAAAATACTTAGGTCCCCAGTGGCTCTATCAGACAAATTAGGGAGATCATCTCCTAAGAGATATAGGAGTATAAAGGTATTTTAAGGATTTTAAAGAGAAAAGAATTTACCTAAATCTGTAAGGCAAAAATCCATGAAAAGCCTTGACGTGGCTTTCTTGCCCTTAGAAAACCTTATTAACATTCTACCCTGAGACTCCGTATTAAAACTTCCAACACAGTCAATTTAAAAAGCCTATATGATCAAATAATCAGATTTAATTTGTAAAGAAATTAATCTTGATTTGGCTATATTTGAGAAAACTGAGGGTAACTTTAGAGAGAAAAAAATTATATTTTAGTCGATATTAAATTCTAGTTTTGTTAATTGAGGTCCATATTTACTAAGACACTTCCCAGATCATTCCTTGCTGTTATGTCACACTGCTGTACAGTTTAATTGAATTATGAAAAGAATACTCTAGGTTTGATTCTGAAGCTCAGTAATCTATCCTTGGGTAAAATTCCAATGCCCCATGACCTGCAGCCAGGGGATTATACATACTGCAACAGGCATGACTTAAAGAACTGTCTCCAACCTGAGTGGAAAGACCCTTTTTCAGATACTCTTAACTAGACCATACACACCAAAGCTGAAGGAAACGGAGTCTCGGATTCATTTCCTATCTGAAACAGCCCCTGCAATGCACTGGCCTATAGAGCGCTGCTCACCTTAAAACAATGCCCAAATGGAGAAAAAGCTTCCATACCAGGATGAGAAGAAGACGACATCTGAGCTAGACTGCTGACCCAAGACACCGGACCAGGACTGTATACCAATTACTTTGATAATTTCTCCAACCTTTGATTATGAACTACTCCAATTGTTAAGTTTATGATAAATTACCTATGTCTAGTACTTCTGTGTTACCTTGGTGGGTTTCCCTACTCCAAGGCTCTAACTAGGTAGCCCTCAGAAACATTATTCTAAAAAGAAATTATAGTTCTCTTTAGGCCACTGTTGATCTTACAAGGTGGGAGATTTCAACTGGCCAATTAATACCTGCTCTGACCCTGACCATAAATATGAACTTTTTCATAGGATCAAACTCAGAAACACAAGCAAAATTTTAACCCAAAAATACAACTTCTCGACTATTAAATTCTTACTCGTGACTTTATTAACCTTACTAGCTGTATTACTTATATCCTGTCTATTTTATAAAATTGTTGTCTATTACATTTCCCAATGTGTAACTAGGCCCACAAGATTGATGATGGCTAAACATCTTGAAGAAACAGATAAAATTTATAACCCTGAATAAAATAAATATAATAGTGTGATTCTATTTATGGGAATGAGCAAAGAAGGTTAAACACTTCCTGGATCATAATAGAGTAGTAAGACAGGTGATCCAGAGAACTTTTAGTATCAACAGGGCCTGATAAAAAATACTAACACCTTGAATGGCAACTCAGAAGATTCTTCACCTGAACTAGGAATGAGCCATCCTAGCAATGTGGGACAAAATTGGTCATGAAATTTCTCTCAAAATATTGGTCGAATTTAGGACCAAGGGGGAACACTGTGAATGAAAATACTACAATGTGCATGAAAATACTGCAACCATGACAGTAAACAAAGAATGCTGAATCCGAGTCATCAGCGGCTGCTGCCATACCCCAGCGAGTACATGCCTACAGCCCGGCCTCTCAGCCACTCACAGTGGTGCCCTCTGAGCAGACTCAGAGTAAGAAAGGACAGGATACTGGCCCTAGATAGCCAGGGGCTTGCCAAAGGAATGATTCAATGACCCAAATGTTTGCTTCCCACCATACATAGAAAAAGCAGTAAATACTTGAACTTGAGATATCTGGTTTTCTTTAGATAACAAGCAATATTTTATTGTTCCAATTACCTGATCTTTGTTGTAAAGATTCTATTTATCCTAGCTCCTCCCCTACCTCTTGGGAGCAGTCCCTCAGAGTGATCTGAGAGGCTGTCATCCCGGCTCGAGTCCTCCAGCCCAAATAAACCAAATCCCTTAACATTTAGGGTGAACGTTTATTTCAATGAAGTCCCCAGAATAGACACAACTCATCAATTCTGTAATGGAACACACTGAATCAGGAACCAAAAGCGTGTTTTAGTCCAGAAAATCTCCAGGTTCCTATTTCTTCCTGTCATTATACAATCCTCCAGAACTCATTACTTTGCTGTCTGCTCCTCTGGCAACCAAACTCAGAGAAGAGTCAACTCAGCAGAGCACCATGCTGGGGAGAACCCCCCGCAGAAGCACTGCAGGCTGCCTTCCCTCCCGCACGCTCTGCTGACCCTTGGTGTCCTCCGTGGAGACCAGGCCAACAAAGCTCTTCCCAACAGCTGCAAAGTCGCTCACGTTAAATAAATCATTTTATTTTATATGATATTTTACGTATATACCCATCTCTGAAAACAGCTTTGCCAGAAGCCCAAATCTTCAACATTAATCTGCAAAGGCAAATCAGGTCCCCAAGGGAAAACAAGTCTTAAGACGACGCTAAGGCCTCCAAAGTCCTCTCCACGACCATGAACCAAACTGCCTGCAGGTCTGCAGGTGCAGGAGGCTACATGTCTGCTTTTAAAGCAACCCCTTTCTGCCTCGGGTGCTACAATGCCCTTTTATGCCCTCCCATCACAGGGCAAGAGCAGCCGCTGCAGAACCTTGCAGGGCAGCACTGACAGGACTGGACAAAGGGGATCAGAGCTAAACAAAGCATTCTGATGACACGAGCTTGTCACTGTGTCTCTTTACAGATGTAGATATATATAGAGAGAAGTGGGGTGATATTGCTCAAAGTCACACAGCTAATAAGTGCCAAAGTATATAACTCTGCTCCTCCCTCCTGTGTGACGCCCAACTGGGACAACCACAGCGTTCTCTCGTGGCTGCCTGAACAGTCCTTTTCCTATCACTCATGACACACAATAGTGTCTGAACTTAGCCTGCATTTGCAGCATCTTTTCCCTCCAGTTTCTCAGGAACAAGGCTGTTCGGGCCTGTATGAATTCCGGCTTCCTGAAATCTCCGTGCTCAGGCTGGTCTTGCCTGTGCATCCGGCCCGCTGCTCAGAGGCTCTTCCTCCCCTGCAGGAGGACGTTTCTAATCTTCACAGGGACACAACCTCAGGGGAGCTCTCCTCTCGCCTCAGCATGGCAGGTGTCCCAGGCCTCATCCCGAGCAGCCCCGTTAGGACGGTGTCTGCCCAGCTCTGCTAGTCAGATCAGCAGCCTCAATGCCAGGGATTATACCCAGGTCACACTGCAAACCTACTGCCCGCCTCACAGCCCCCAGCCATGCAGGTCACCTGGAAGTCACAGCAAGTGCCCCCACCCAATCCAGAAGTCTCTTCTTTTGCCAGCACCACTGATGAATGGTTTCCAACCTTCGGTCAGTTTCGCACAAAACAGCACCTTCAACTGTGAAACGGGTGGTTTTTCTTCTGCACCTCATCCTTACTGGAAACGTAAAGGGAAACAAAAGGCCTTTTCTCAACCCTTTTCTGATGAAACCCTCCCACCCACAATACTCATATGCTCAAGAGCTTTGGATCCACATGATTTTCTTTCTCTTAGGCTAAGTGACTCAAAAACTAAAGGATTCTTTCTCCTTTGAGGGTATTAGCACTCAGTTTCTCGGCTTTAATCTGTTTTTGTCTCTCTCTTCAGTGACCCTAGCAGTTGCCACCTCTTACTCCCTTCAGCAGGCCTCCCTCCCAACTTCTAGTCTAGTAAATCAGCTGTGATGAGGGGCATGGGGGGCAGTCACAGAAGATGCAACTAAGGGCACAGAGAGGCTACATAATTTGCCCAAGAAATCACCTTGAACCACCAACAGAGTGTGTCACGTCCCTCTGTTTAACTCTAATGCTAAGCAAGTTAACTTTTTGTAAGATTATGTTTATAAACAGATGAGGTATGAAAATACATACAAGGACACACATCAACTCTAAGATATTCATTAACTCCACTATTTTGTTTCTATTTATTTTATTTCTATTAAAAAATTAAGAACCCCTGCAGTCAATATAGCAAAATGTTACTGGGTTTTAAATCCAGAATATACAGGGGTTGTGTCATTACTCATTCTTGTATGTATTTTCACAAGACAAAATGATTTGAAAGTCTCTCTCCCCGCCCCCTACTCACTACTGGCTCTCACCAGAGCTCCCAGACCACACATCTAACAGCCTTTCACTTTACCCACAGCTGAACTCATCAGTTTTCCCCCAGAACTCCCTCTGCTGCTTTCCCTCCTCAGAACACAGCAGGACCATTATTTAACTCATAAATCCACCCAGAAACCTGGGCCTTACTCCATCCTACCTTCACAGAAATCATTGATCCTTTCCTCTTTACCATCTAAACATGCCTTCAATCTGTTCGCTTTTACCCACTGACCGTCCCACCGCTCAAGTGGAAGCCAACAACACTGCCCACCTGGACTCATGAGTCTCCCAAGTGGCCCCACAGCCACTCTCCCCTACTTGAGACAAATGTGATTGTGTCTCTCCCACGCTTTTGGACTCATTTCAGACCCACTGTTCTTAGAAGAAACTTCAATTTCTTCACCTGGTGAAGGTCTTTGCCATGAAACTGTCAGCTCAGGAAGGGCAGGACACACCCTCGTCCCTCGGCTCCACCATCTGGCAGAGCATCAGCTTGGGAGGATTGAGTTCTTAGCAAACTACTTCACTTATCCATACAAATCCATGGTAGATTAGAAAGATTTTAGATGTTGAGCTTGACTATTAATTTGGGGATTTTGCACTGGCAACCTGCAAGTATATATTCTAATTATTGTGTCTTCTTAAAACCATACCCAGATTAAAGGAGTATTTGTGGAATGTCTTCGGAGTAAAAGGGACTGTACTTTTACAGATTTTATGTTTTAAAATATGAACAACCCGGACAGGGTCAAAAATAGAACCGCCTCACAAGTGACAGAAGACAGGTGAGACGCATATAGCAACAGGTCACAAAGATGGTAAGAGCAAAGTTGTTTCTCCAACCCCCGAAAAAATTCCTCCAAGAACTGAAAACTCAGAAATTTGAAAGTAAAATACTATCATATAAAGAAAGAAAATAAATAATCCTCTTCATCAGGGTTTCTAGATCTGACTGCAGAGTTATTAGCAGGCCATACTGAATCCTAGCACAGAAAAATCAGATGGACTAGTGATGAGTAAGTTCCAGGAAAACGGCAGTAACTCCTCCACTTGAAAGAGGACACACACTCACTTGTTCAAGGTGATTGTAAACCACATTCTGCAGAAATTCAGAAGATTCAGGCACCGCTTCTAGATGGTGATGACACGGAAGGACGGCTTGGATGCATGCTTCTAACTGAGTCACCGACATTCTTACACTGCAGGGGGAAATGGAGGCCCTCAGCCAAGAGCACAGTTGTTCCTGTCATGTATCCCAGGCCGTGCCTCGGGGACTCAGTGTACTGTAGCAGTCTGGCCCCAGGTGAGGACCCGCAGCGTGGCCCAAGCAAGCAGGAGGGGCACTGTGCTTGAGAAATCCCATCCCCCATGGGGGCAAGAGGGGCTGGTGGGGTTGTGTGAACCTATAAATGCTCATAGAAATACACCTGCATACATTGAAGTGATAAAATTAAAAGTAGCAGGCTATTTAACAAAATTTCAATTGTCAGTGTTAATTTTACCATTCCATTCCGCTTGTCCCCTGCACTCTGAGACAGGCTTAGGCTCTCTCACACATGCAGCTCTGATGCAATAGTTGTGAAGTTATTTTACTTTGCTGCAAGTGTCTTCGCTCCCAGTGTCACTGTGACTGTCGTCTCTTAACACAGTCAGATATCTTCCTGGATCTCTCCCTGAGTTCCTTGCTCCTGCTTCTCAGATCCTGAGATAAAGAACAGGTGAAGGCACTTGACTGGAAAAGTCAATGTGGACTTGACCAAAGTCCTCAGTGACCCCCTAGGTGAGTGCTGCCCACCCCTTACCTTCGATTCTCAAGGTTCTGCCCAGGGTGACATCCAGCCAGGAGAGAGTCCTGGGCCCTATTAAAAGCTGTGTGGCTTGGGTGCAGGGAAAGCTGCAGGAGCTGGTTCCGTAGCCGGTCCCATCCACACCTCTGCTCCTCTCTCTCCCGAGGCAGCGCTGCCAAGCCCCCAGGCTCCCTGAGCTTCTGTCTTTCTCTTCTACTCTACTTCAAGCCCTTTTCCTCTTCCTTTATTCCCTGATTATCCCTAGCTGGAGTGATTTTTCTATCATAGAATCTGAAAAAATTTCCTGCAGCTGAAAAAGAGGTGCCAGAGGTCAACGCGCATATTGTGGTTCCTGAATAGAGCCCCTGGTTAGGGGGACCCTCACCAACACTCACGGGGCATCAGGCATGTTGCACCACCAACAAGAGTTTGCTGTGACACCAAGGCACGCACAGCATCCCTGCTCACTAAATTGTAGTTGTAGTCCTTTATTAAGAAGCAAAAATAAAAAAATTGCTCATGTTTCTTACTAAAATTATTTATGAGGGAGAAAAAGAAATTGTAATAGAAAGAACAAATTTCACTCCATGTTAGATGTGTTCATTTGGCTTTAATCCTGTACCTTGTTTTCTAGGCTCAGACTTGCTATCTCTGCACCTTTTGTAAAAGAAAGTTGCCTTTAGCCTGAAATATCCAGGAGGGTCTATTCTCCGGGCTCTGATCTTTAAGGATATTTGCTCTTCTACACTTATGTATAGATGGCAAGTTGTAAAATAGTGAATAACCTTTCTTTTTTTTGGAGGTTTTACAGGGGCACCATAATTTGACCCACATGGACAGCTGCAGGAACAAAGGATTTCAAGGACAAACAATTCATACAGCAAGAAGTTTGCAACAACCAGCCACATCCCCGCCACTTTTTAGTATAAAAGGAGACTGAATTCTGCCCTGGGGAAGAGAGTTCTACTGGATAACAATATGCCATTTTCTGGGTCTGCCAGCTTTACAAATAAAGTCTCTTTTCCTTACTCCAACATCTCATCTCCCGATTAATTGGCCTGTCATGCAGCAAGCAGAACGAGTTTGGACTTGGTAACAAATTGACTGCCTTAGAGGTAGTATGTCTCCACTGTTTCCTCATTTCCAGTATTTCACAACCTATCAATTTTATATGCTTTTTAACAACATGAACAAAAAACCTATTACAAGGAATTGATTCCACAGAAATAAAATTATTTCTACTCCTTCAAAACTTTTTTCTTTTCTATTTTATTTTGTTTTGCTTATTGAAAAGAAAATAAATTCAAATCTTTTTATTTCACGTATTTTTATAACTAGATATTGTAAATACTACAAAGATATTTAAATTGCAATAAAAATTGTTCATATATTAGTATAAAGATATATACACAATCAATGCAGATTAGGAAAGGAGTAGATATTTACTAAAAATCCACTGCACATCCAGTCTTTTACAAGCATATCCTGGAATATAAGCTCTATTATCCAGGGTCCCCCACCCCCAATCTCACTGCGGAGTCCCTTAGTAATCAACTACCAAGGCACCAGCATAGAACCATGAGATCACTATTTTAGGTATAAATGAGAGTATTAGCTCATTCAATTCTAAAACAGAAACCTTAAAATAAATACTGAACTTACTTACAGATAAACAAATTTGGACACAAAAAAGTACAGTTTCTCCCCAAATTCACAAAGATAATAACTGGTAAAGGCAAGATTTGAACTCATCTGCCTTGAATATAAAGCTAAGTTGGAAATCCCCTTCAACTGTGGAGGACCAGCAGCACAGCCTGTCACCCTATCTTTGTTCAGATCTGGCTTTAGACAGCCTGAGACAGCACCCCTTCCTATGGAACACGAGGGCAAACAATAACAATAAGGATTTTATATTCAGTAGTTTCTTAGGTCTCAATTATATAAAGTGTCAGCAGGTCAGCAGAAAACTCTGGGAAATATGAGTGGGTCCAGAGCTTTTTGCTGATAAGAAACTCAATCTATCAGGACAGAGTGACCTTCCCATGAGAGGCCTCATGGACATAAACTAAAGGCAACTGAGCAATGAAAACTAGCAAGAACATGGAACTCAAGCAAGAAGGATCCCTACCATCCCCTGCCCAGTTGCCTCTTCACCTTTGTGGACAAGACGGCAGAAGGTCCATGTTCTTGTCCAAGTTACAACATCATGGATTCTCACCCATATAATATTACGACTCTATGCTGTCTTAAGTCCTTTCCAACTAAAATATGATGACACCAATATCTCAGCGGAATGTCTATGTCTCCACTTTCTCTCTTCTATTAGGAGACTATATCTATGGCCACAAAGCCGAAATTCAATTAAAAACACCATGCACGAAGCCTGGTGAAAGTCTGTGTAAGAGACATTGTTCTCAAGCTCAGTGAGTGAAAACTCAGAAAAAGTGGTCCTTATCCCTCTGCAAGTGGAAGGTAGCCTGATTGTGTGTGTGTATGTGTGCACACGTGTGTGTGTAAATCAAATACAATGTATTGTGGGATGTGCACAGATTTTTTTTTATGTTACTATCATTTCATGAGGATGAGCCAACCTTTAAAGTAATTTGAATCTACTATTCTGAGAGAGTCTCAGGATCTTTTGGTGGAGGATGGGAAAGGGGAAAGGAAAGGAGGAAAGAAGTAAATGAAGCAAAGCTGTAAGTATACTGCTAGGGAAAGGCAAGACATTAATTTTGTTCCTACTTGCATCACACACAAATTAGGGACTGGCTTTCCCACATGTCTTGTCAAGCACTGAGTTGCAGAAGAACAGGTGACAGCCCATTTCTCACTGAGCTTGTGACTGTACGTGGCATCTTATAGACACTAATTATTTAACCTGATCAAACAATCTAGCAGCAGGCTGTAATTCTCCTATTTTGAGAGATAAGAAAACAGAAGTGAAAGAGGGTATATAGCTTGACCAAAGTCAGAGGACAAGTAAACTAAAGAAGATGAATTCAAACTCAGATCTGAATGCAGAGTCTGATCTTCCCACTCCGAGGGCTGGAAATTCCTTAACACACAGGGTCCCCAGCTCCTCTGCTTTGTTCCTGGCACCAAGCATTTCCCATGGCGATATTCTCCAGTTCTCAGACACAGCGCTCTGTGCAGCCAATAACCTCCATTCGACCTTGATCATCTACCTGTCACGCCCACCAGGCTTCACCAGGCAAGAAAGCTGGCTTTCAACTGCATACAAAGCCACCCGTTTTATCCTGGACTCTTCAGCGGCTTTTCCAGCGTAAACGCAGCCATGAAAGTGCTCACAGTTTGTACATGAGCCACACTACCTCTCTCCATCTCTGTCCCCACCTATACTACTTTGCTATGACCATTTTGAGAATCTTGGAAACAAATTTTTAAAAACAGAAAAGAAAGGATTCTGTAACAAGTACTTAATACTTACAATTTTAAATGAGAAGTTACAAAGTGAGTATTTACAAACCGAATCTGCCTTCCTAGGTGTCAGTTTTAACAGTTAAAATATACAATAGCAAAAAATTCTGACTTAAATAATTAACAAAAACATCAACAATAATCTGGAATAAACTCAAAAATAATGCCCATGTTGTACATGGTGGAAGTACAGGACAGTACTGTGGGGTAAAGTAAGAGGTGTGAAAGTAGAGACATCAACATTTTGTATGGAGGAAAGCAGTTTTGTAAAAATGTACGTTCTCCTAAAGATAATTCAAAAGTAGTAAAAAAATCCCACGACAGCACTTCTTTTTTTTTTTAACTTGAAAAATTATATTAGAATTCTTCAGGAATAATAAAGTCATAATACTAACCAAGAAAATTTGGGATCTAAAAGAGAATCAAAAAATCGCACTGTCAGATATTAAATAAATGTTTACAATATGTAAGATATAGTGCTAGTGTAAGAAAGTAAGATTGATAAAAATAAACCATGAGCTCAAAAAGAGACTCTAGTGTACATAAGTATTCTTTACAGGTGGGATTTCAAGTTAAAAAGCAAAGTAGGAATTCAATAATTGTCTTGGGACAATCAGAGAATCCCCTGGAAAAAACAAATTCTATTCCAGTCATAATGACCGCAAGAAAAATTACAGAATGTGATGTGAATATTAGAAAGTACTAATAACAGCGAATATAATTCTTTGCTCATATTAATTCAACTTCTCTTCACTATAACAAGTACCATCATCATCTCCATCTTAGAGATTAAAAAAACCTACAGAAGAAATTTATACCATTATAAGAAAGTATTTCTAAGAATAATATCAGGAATAAAACCCAAAAAGAAGACATTTACAATCTTAAGATTATTTTGGGCCACAACAAAAATGAACCTACTGAACAAAATGAAAGGCAAAATATGACAAGGAAAAGCTCTCTGATACATGTTGATGAAGACAAGGGGTTAATGTTCATAATATACATAGAGCTGTCACAAAGCAACAAGAAGCTGCCTCACTTAAATGTGTGCAAAGGACAAAAGAGATTATTCACTTTTTAAAAGTCAGATGGCTAATGAGTGAAAAATGCTCAATACCTCACTGGTCATCAAGTGCAAATTAAAACAATGAAAAAGTACTTTTGCTCATCATATTGGCACATATTTTTAAAAGATATTCTAGCTAGTGTCCATCTTTGAGAGAACAAACTGTGAGCGATCTTTTGGAGGATGACATGTCAATGGATATGTAAACTCTGAAAAACGTGTGTACACACAGGCTGAACTCCACATTTTGGAATCGTTTCATTTAGAAAAATTCAGTTCAAAAAGATGTACTTATCAGAGCATTTACACAGCACTGTTTACAATGGTGAGAAGAAAAGCTGAAGTGAAATCATATCCAGCGATAGAGAATTGGT
>NW_027329150.1:0-16667 GCF_048564905.1 Vicugna pacos | reverse complement strand
GCTCGTCTCCCCTGAGGTTTTTCCTAATATCTCTGTACCAGGGAAAGCTAAGGGGGTTTGCAGGATATCCCAGTGACATAGGCTGCCTCCCCAAGGCCAGGGAAGGTATTTCTCGGACTTCCCCGTACAGGGAACACCTGTGACTGAAGAGAGCTGCGTGGAGTTGTCTCTCGAGCTCCCCCACGCACTGACAGTGGTTCCGGAATCCTGAGCGTGGGGAGGTTCCACCAACGGTCGGCAGCGCGTGGGTTCTAACGGAATGCCTAAGCTCGTCTCCCCTGAGGGTTTTCCTAATATCTCTGTGCCAGGGAATGCTAGGGTGGTTTGCAGGATATCCCAGTGACAGAGGCTGCCTCCCCAAGGTCAGGGAAGGTATTTCTTGGACTTCCCTGAACAGGGAACACCTGTGACTGAAGAGAGATGCGTGGAGTTTTCTCTCGAGTTGCCCCACGCAGTGACAATGGTTCCGGAATCCTGAGCGTGGGGAGGTTCCACCAACGGTCGGCAGCGCGTGGGTTCTAACGGAATGCTTTAACTCGTCTCCCCTGAGGGTTTTCCTAATGTCTCTGTGCCAGGGAATGCTAGGGGGGTTTGCAGGATATCCCAGTGACATAGGCTGCCTCCCCAAGGTCAGGGAAGGTATTTCTCGGACTTCCCCGCACAGGGAACACCTGTGACTGAAGGGAGATGCGTGGAGTTGTCTCTCGAGATCCCTCACTCACTTACAATGGTTCCGAAATCCTGAGCGTGGGGAGGTTCCACCAACGGTCGGCAGCGCGTGGGTTCTAACGGAAAGACTAAGCTGTTCTCCCCTGAGGGTTTTCCTAATGTCTCTGTGCCAGGGATTGCTGGGGGGTTTGCAGGATATCCCAGTGACAGAGGCTGCATCGCCAAGTTCAGAGAAGTTATTTCTCGGACTTCCCCGAACAGGGAACACCTGTGACTGAAGAGATCTGCGTGGAGTTGTCTCTCGAGCTCCCCCACGCACTGACAATGGTTCCGGAATCCTGAGCGTGGGGAGGTTCCACCAACGGTCGGCAGCGCGTTGGTTACAACGGAATGCCTAAGCTCGTCTCCCCTGAGGGTTTTCCTAGTTTCTCTGTGCCAGGGAATGCTAGGGGGGTTTGCAGGAAATCCCAGTGTCAGGGGCTGCCTCCCCAAGGTCAGGGAAGTTATTTCTAGGACTTCCCCGAACAGGGAACACCTGTGACTGAAGAGAGCTACGTGGAGTTTTCTCACGAGCTCCCCCACGCACTGACAATGTTTCCGGAATCCTGAGCGTGGGGAGGTTCCACCAACGGTCGGCAGCGCATGGGTTATAACGGAATACCTAAGCTCGTCTCCCCTGAGGCTTTTCCTAATGTCTCTGAGCCAGTGAATGCTAGGGGTGTTTGCAGGATATCCCAGTGGCAGAGGCTGCCTCCCAAAGGTCAGGGAATATATTTCTCGGACTTCCCCGAACAGGGAAAACCTGTGACTGAAGAGAGATGCGTGGAGTTGTCTCTCGAGCTCCCCAACGCACTGAAAGTTTCTCCGGAATCCTGAGCTTGGGGAGGTTCCACCAACGGTCGGCAGCGCGTTGGTTCTAACGGAATGCCTAACATCGTCTACCCTGAGTGTTTTCCTAATGTCTCTGTGCCAGGGAATGCTAGGGGGGATTGCAGGGTATCCCAGTGGCAGAGGCTGCCTCCCCAAGGTCAGGGAAGGTATTTCTCGGACTTCCCCGAACAGGGAACACCTGTGACTGAAGAGAGTTGCGTGAAGTTGTCTCTCGAGCTCCCCCACGCACTGAAAAATTTTCCGGAATCCTGAGCGTGGGGAGATTCCACCAACGGTCGGCAGCGCGAAGGATCAAACGGAATGACTAAGCTCGTCTCCCCTGAGGGTTTTCCTAATATCTCTGTGCCAGGGAATGCTAGGGGGGTTTGCAGGATATCCCAGTGCAGACGCTGCCTCCCCAAGGTCAGTGAAGGTATTTCTCGGACTTCCCCGAACAAGGAACACCTGTGAATCAAGAGAGCTGCGTAGAGTTGTCTCTCGAGCTCCACCAACAACTGACAATGGTTCCGGAATCCTGAGCTTGTGGAGGTTCCACCAACGGTCGGCAGCGCGTGGGTTCTAACGGAAAGACTAAGCTAGTTTCCCCTGAGGTTTTTAATAATGTCTCTCTGCCAGGGAATGTTAGGGGGGTTTGCAGGATATCCCAGTGACAGAGGCTGCCACTCCAAGGTCAGGGAATGTATTTCTCGGACTTCCCCGAACATGGAACATCTGTGACTGAAGAGAGCTGCATGGAGTTGTCTCTCGAGCTCCCCCACGCACTGACAATGGTTCCGGAATCCTGAGCGTGGGGAGGTTCCACCAACGGTCGTCAGCGCGTGGGTTCTAACGGAATGCCTAAGCTCGTCTCCCCTGAGGGTTTTCCTAATTTCTCTGTGCCAGGGAATGCTAGGGGTGATTGCAGGCAATCCCAGTGACCGAGGCTGCCTCCCCAAGATCAGGGAAGTTATTTCCCGGACTTCCCCGTACAGGGAACACCTGTGACTGAAGAGAGCTGCGTGGAGTTGTCTCTCGAGCTCCCCCACGCACTGACAATGGTTCCGGAATCCTGAGCGTGGGGAAGTTCCACCAACGGTCGGCAGCGCGTGGGTTCTAACGGAATGCCTAAGCTCGTCTCCCCTGAGGGTTTTCCTAATGTCTCCGTGCCAGGGAATGCTAGGGGTGATTGCAGGCAATCCCAGTGAACGAGGCTGCCTCCCCAAGATCAGGGAAGTTATTTCCCGGACTTCCCCGTACAGGGAACACCTGTGACTGAAGAGAGCTGCGTGGAGTTGTCTCTCGAGTTCCCCCACGCACTGACAATGTTTCCGGAATCCTGAGCGTGGGGAAGTTCCACCAACGGTCGGCAGCGCGTGGGTTCTAACGGAATGCCTAAGCTCGTCTCCCCTGAGGATTTTCCTAATGTCTCCGTGCCAGGGAATGCTAGGGGTGATTGCAGGCAATCCCAGTGCCCGAGGCTGTCTCCCCAAGGTCAGGGAAGGTATTTCCCGGACTTCCCCGAACAGGGAACACCTGTGACTGAAGAGAGCTGCGTGGAGTTGTCTCTCGAGCTCCCCCACGCACTGACAATGGTTCCGGAATCCTGAGCGTGGGGAGGTTCCACCAACGGTCGGCAGCGCGTGGGTTCTAACGGAATGCCTAAGCTCGTCTCCCGTGAGGGTTTTCCAAATGTCTCTGTGCCAGGGAATGCTAGGGGTGATTGCAGGATATCCCAGTGTCCGAGGCTGCCTCCCCAAGCTCAGGGAAGTTATTTCCCGTACTTCTCCGAACAGGGAACACCTGTGACTGAAGAGAGCTGCGTGGAGTTGTCTCTCGAGGTCCCCCACGCACTGACAATGTTTCCGGAATCCTGAGCGTGGGGAGGTTCCTCCAACGGTCGGCAGCGCGTGGGTTCTAACGGAATGCCTAAGCTCGTCTCCCCTGAGGGTTTTCCTAATGTCTCTGTGCCAGGGAATGCTAGGGGTGATTGCAGGATATCCCTGTGTCCGAGGCTGCCTCCCCAAGTTCAGGGAAGGTATTTCACGGACTTCCCCGAACAGGGAACACCTGTGACTGAAGAGAGCTGCGTGGAGTTGTCTCTCGAGCTCCCCCACGCACTGACAATGGTTCCGGAATCCTGAGCGTTGGGAGGTTCCACCAACGGTCGGCAGCGCGTGTGTTCTAACGGAATGCCTAAGCTCGTCTCCCCTGAGGGTTTTCCTACTGTCTCTGTGCCAGGGAATGCTAGGGGTGATTGCAGGATATTCCTGTGACCGAACTGCCTCCCCAAGGTCAGGGAAAGTATTTCCCGGACTTCCCCGAACAGGGAACACCTGTGACTGAAGAGAGCTGCGTGGAGTTGTCTCTCGAGCTCCCCCACGCACTGACAATGGTTGCGGAATCCTGAGCGTTCAGAGGTTCCACCAACAGTCGGCAGCGCGTGGGTTCTAACGGAATGCCTAAGCTCGTCTCCCCTGAGGGTTTTCCTAATGTCTCTGTGCCAGGGAATGCTAGGGGTGATTGCAGGATATCCCTGTGACCGAGGCTGCCTCCCCAAGGTCAGGGAAGGTATTTCCCGGACTTCCCCGAAAAGGGAACACCTGTGACTGAAGACAGTTGCGTGGAGTTGTCTCTCGAGCTCCCCCACGCACTGACAATTGTTCCGGAATCCTGAGCGTGGGGAGGTTCCACCAACGGTCGGCAGCGCGTGGGTTCTAACGGAATGCCTAAGCTCGTCTCCCCTGAGGTTTTTCCTAATGTCTCTGTGCCAGGGAATGCTAGGGGTGATTGCAGGATATCCCTGTGTCCGAGGCTGCCTCCCCAAGGTCAGGGAAGTTTTTTCCCGGATTTCCCCGAACAGGGAACACCTGTGACTGAAGAGAGCTGCGTGGAGTTGTCTCTCGAGCTCCCCCACGCACTGACAATGGTTGCGGAATCCTGAGCGTGGGAAGGTTCCACCAACGGTCGTCAGCGCGTGGGTTCTAACGGAATGCCTAAGCTCGTCTCCCCTGAGGGTTTTCCTAATGTCTCTGTGCCAGGGAATGCTAGGGTGATTGCAGGCAATCCCAGTGACCGAGGCTGCCTCCCCAAGTTCAGGGAAGGTATTTCCCAGACTTCCCCGAACAGGGAACACTTGTGATTTAAGAGAGCTGCGTGGAGTTGTCTCTCGAGCTCCCCCACGCACTGACAATGGTTCCGAAATCCTGAGCGTGGGAAGGTTCCACCAAAGGTCGGCAGCGCTTTGGTTCTAACGGAAGGCCTCAGCTCGTCTCCCCTGAGGGTTTTCCTAATGTCTCTGTGCCAGGGAATGCTAGGGGTGATTGCAGGATATCCCAGTGACCGAGGCTGCCTCCCCAAGGTCAGGGAAGGTATTTCCCGGACTTCCCCGAACAGGGAAGAGCTGTGACTGAAGAGAGCTGCGTGGAGTTGTCTCTCGATTTCCCCCACGCACTGACAATGGTTCCGGAATCCTGAGCGTGGGGAGGTTCCACCAACGGTCGGCAGCGCGTGGGTTCAAACGGAATGCCTAAGCTCGTCTCCCCTGAGGGTTTTCCTAATGTCTCTGTGCCAGGGAATGCTAGGGGTGATTGCAAGCAATCCCAGTGACCGAGGTTTCCTCCCCAAGTTCAGGGAAGGTATTTCCCGAACTTCCCCGAACAGGGAACACCTGTGACTGAAGAGAGCTGCGTGGAGTTGTCTCTCGAGCTCCCCCACGCACTGACCATGTTTCCGGAATCCTGAGCGTGGGGAGGTTCCACCAACGGTCGGCAGCGCGTGGGTTCTAACGGAATGCCTAAGCTCGTCTCCCCTGAGGGTTTTCCTAATTTCTCTGTGTCAGGGAATGCTAGGGGTGATTGCAGGATATCCCAGTGACCGAGGCTGCCTCCCCAAGGTCAGGGAAGGTATTTCCCGGATTTCCCCGAACAGGGAACAACTGTGACTGAAGAGAGCTGCGTGGAGATGTCTCCCGAGCTCCCCCACGCACTGACAATGGTTCCGGAATCCTGAGCGTGGGGAGGTTCCACCAACGGTCGGCAGGGCGTGGGTTCAAACGGAATGCCTAAGCTCGTCTCCCCTAAGGGTTTTCCTAATGTCTCTGTGCCAGGGAATGCTAGGAGTGATTGCAGGTTTTCCCACTTACCGAGGCTGCCTCCCCAAGGTCAGGGAAGGTATTTCCCGGACTTCTCCGAACCGGGAACACCTGTGACTGAAGAGAGCTGCGTGGAGTTGTCTCTCGAGTTCCCCCACGCACTGACAATGGTTCCGGAATCCTGAGCGTGGGGAGGTTCCACCAACGGTCGGCAGCGCGTGGGTTCTAACGGAATGCCTATCCTCCTCTCCCCTGAGGGTTTTCCTAATGTCTCTGTGCCAGGGAATGCTAGGGGTGATTGCAGGATATCCCAGTGACCGAGGCTGCCTCCCCAAGATCAGGGAAGTTATTTCCCGGACTTCCCCGAACAGGGAACACCTGTGACTGAAGAGAGCTGCGTGGAGTTGTCTCTCGAGCTCCCCCACGCACTGACAATGGTTCCGGAATCCTGAGCGTGGGGAGGTTCCACCAACGGTCGGCAGCGCGTGGGTTCTAACGGAATGCCTAAGCTCGTCTCCCCTGAGGGTTTTCCTAATGTCTCTGTGCCAGGGAATGCTAGGGGTGATTGCAGGATATCCCTGTGACCGAGGCTGCCTCCCCAAGGTCAGGGAAGGTATTTCCCGGACTTCCCCGAACAGGGAACACCTGTGACTGAAGAGAGCTGCGTGGAGTTGTCTCTCGAGCTCCCCCACGCACTGACAATGGTTCCGGAATCCTGAGCGTGGGGAGGTTCCACCAACGGTCGGCAGCGCGTGGGTTCTAACGGAATGCCTAAGCTCGTCTCCCCTGAGGATTTTCCTAATGTCTCTGTGCCAGGGAATGCTAGGGGTGATTGCAGGATATCCCAGTGACCGAGGCTGCCTCCCCAAGGTCAGGGAAGGTATTTCCCGGACTTCCCCGAACAGGGAACACCTGTGACTGAAGAGAGCTGCGTGGAGTTGTCTCTCGAGCTCCCCCACGCACTGCCAATGGTTGCGGAATCATGAGCGTGGGGAGGTTCCACCAACGGTCGGCAGCACGTGGGTTCTAACGGAATGCCTAAGCTCATCTCCCCTGAGGGTTTTCCTAATGTCTCTGTGCCAGGGAATGCTAGGTTGATTGCAGGCAATCCCAGTGACCGAGGCTGCCTCCCCAAGTTCAGGGAAGGTATTTCCCGGACTTCCCCGAACAGGGAAAACCTGTGACTGAAGAGAGCTGCGTGGAGTTATCTCTCGAGCTCCCCCACGCACTGACAATGGTTCCGGAATCCTGAGCGTGGGGAGGTTCCACCAACGGTCCGCAGCGCGTGGGTTCTAACAGAATGCCTAAGCTCGTCTCCCCTGAGGGTTTTCCTAATGTCTCTGTGCCAGGGAATGCTAGGGGTGATTGCAGGCAATCCCAGTGACCGAGGTTTCCTCCCCAAGGTCAGGGAAGGTATTTCCCGGACTTCCCCGAACAGGGAACACCTGTGACTGAAGAGAGCTGCGTGGAGTTTTCTCTCGAGCTCCCCCACGCACTGACAATGGTTCCGGAATCCTGAGCGTGGGGAGGTTCCATCAACGGTCGGCAGCGCGTGGGTTCTAACGGAAGGCCTAAGCTCGTCTCCCCTGAGGGTTTTCCTAATGTCTCTGTGCCAGGGAATGCTAGGGGTGATTGCATGTAATCCCAGTGACTGAGGCTGCCTCCCCAAGGTCAGGGAAGGTTTTTCCCGGACTTCCCCGAACAGGGAACACCTGTGAATGAAGAGAGATGCGTGGAGTTGTCTCCCGAGCTCCCCCACGCACTGACAATGGTTCCGGAATCCTGAGCGTGGGGAGGTTCCACCAACGGTCGGCAGCGCGTGGGTTCTAACGGAATGCCTAAGCTCGTCTCCCCTGAGGGTTTTCCTAATGTCTCTGTGCCAGGGAATGCTAGGGGTGATTGCAGGATATCCCAGTGACCGTGGCTGCCTCCCCAAGGTCAGGGAAGGTATTTCCCGGACTTCCCCGAACAGGGAATACCTGTGACTGAAGAGAGCTTTGTGGAGTTGTCTCTCGAGCTCCCCCACGCACTGACAATGGTTCCGGAATCCTGAGCGTGGGGAGGTTCCACCAACGGACGGCAGCGCGTGGGTTCTAACGGAATGCCTAAGCTCGTCTCCCCTGAGGGTTTTCCTAATGTCTCTGTGCCAGGGAATGCTAGGGGTGATTGCAGGATATCCCTGTGACCGAGGCGGCCTCCCCAAGGTCAGGGAAGTTATTTCCCGGACTTCCCCAAACAGGGAACACCTGTGACTGTAGAGAGCTGCGTGGAGTTGTCTCTCGAGCTCCCCCACGCACTGACAATGGTTCCGGAATCCTGAGCGTGGGGAGGTTCCACCAACGGTCGGCAGCGCGTGGGTTCTAACGGAATGCATAAGCTCGTCTCCCCTGAGGGTTTTCCTAATGTCTCTGTGCCAGGGAATGCTAGGGGTGATTGCAGGATATCCCAGTGACCGAGGCTGCCTCCCCAAGGTCAGGGAATTTATTTCCCGGACTTCCCCGAACAGGGAACACCTGTGACTGAAGAGAGCTTCGTGGAGTTTTCTCTCGAGCTCCCCCACGCACTGACAATGGTTCCGGAATCCTGAGCGTGGGGAGGTTCCACCAACGGTCGGCAGCGCGTGGGTTCTAACGGAATGCCTAAGCTCGTCTCCCCTGAGGGTTTTCCTAATATCTCTGTGCCAGGGAATGCTAGGGGTGATTGCAGGATATCCCAGTGACCGAGGCTGCCTCCCCAAAGTCAGGGAAAGTATTTCCCGGATTTCCCCGAACAGGGAACACCTGTGACTGAAGAGAGCTGCGTGGAGTTGTCTCTCGAGCTCCCCCACGCACTGACAATGGTTCCGGAATCCTGAGCGTGGGAAGGTTCCACCAACGGTCGGCAGCGCGTGGGTTCTAACGGAATGCCTAAGCTCGTCTCCCCTGAGGGTTTTCCTAATGTCTCTGTGCCAGGGAATGCTAGGGGTGATTGCAGGCAATCCCAGTGACCGAGGCTGCCTCCCCAAGGTCAGGGAAGGTATTTCCCTGACTTCCCCGTACAGGGAACACCTGTGACTGAAGAGAGCTGCGTGGAGTTGTCTTTCGAGCTCCCCCACGCACTGACAATTGTTCCGGAATCCTGAGCGTGGGGAAGTTCCACCAACGGTCGGCATCGCGTGGGTTCTAACGGAATGCCTAAGCTCGTCTCCCCTGAGGTTTTCCCTAATATCTCCGTGCCAGGGAATGCTAGGGGTGATTGCAGGCAATCCCAGTGACCAAGGCTGCCTCCCCAAGTTCAGGGAAGTTATTTCCCGGACTTCCCCGAACAGGGAACACCTGTGACTGAAGAGAGCTGCGTGGAGTTGTCTCTCGAGCTCCCCCACGCACTGACAATTGTTCCGGAATCCTGAGCGTGGGGAAGTTCCACCAACGGTCGGCAGCGCGTGGGTTCTAACGGAATGCCTAAGCTCGTCTCCCCTGAGGGTTTTCCTAATGTGTCTGTGCCAGGGAATGCTAGGGGTGATTGCAGGCAATTCCAGTGTCCAAGCTGCCTCCCCAAGTTCAGGGAAGGTATTTCCCGGACTTCCCCGAACAGGGAACACCTGTGACTGAAGAGAGCTGCGTGGAGTTGTCTCTCGAGCTCCCCCACGCACTGACAATGGTTCCGGAATCCTGAGCGTGGGGAAGTTCCACCAACGGTCGGCAGCGCTTGGGTTCTAACGGAATGCCTAAGCTCGTCTCCCCTGAGGGTTTTCCTAATGTCTCCGTGCCAGGGAATGCTAGGGGTGATTGTAGGCAATCCCAGTGACCGAGGCTGCCTCCCCAAAGTCAGGGAAGGTATTTCCCGGACTTCCCCGAACAGGGAACACCTGTGACTGAAGAGAGCTGCGTGGAGTTGTCTCTCGAGCTCCCCCACGCACTGACAATGGTTCCGGAATCCTGAGCATGGGGAGGTTCCACCAACGGTCGGCAGCGCGTGGGTTCTAACGGAATGCCTAAGCTCGTCTCCCCTGAGGGTTTTCCTAGTGTCTCTGTGCCAGGGAATGCTAGGGGTGATTGCAGGATATCCCAGTGTCCGAGGCTGCCTCCCCAAGCTCAGGGAAGGTATTTCCCAGACTTCCCCGAACAGGGAACACCTGTGACTGAAGAGAGCTGCGTGGATTTGTCTCTCGAGCTCCCCCACGCACTGACAATGGTTCCGGAATCCTGAGCGTGGGGAGGTTCAACCAACGGTCGGCAGCGCGTGGGTTCTAACGGAATGCCTTAGCTCGTCTCCCCTGAGGGTTTTCCTAATGTCTCTGTGCCAGGGAATGCTAGGGGTGATTGCAGGATATCCCAGTGACCGAGGCTGCCTCCCCAAGATCAGGGAAGGTATTTCCCGGACTTCCCCGAACAGGGAACACCTGAGACTTAAGAGAGCTGCGTGGAGTTGTCTCTCGAGCTCCCCCACGCACTGACAATGGTTCCGGAATCCTGAGCGTGGGGAGGTTCCACCAACGGTCGGTAGCGCGTGGGTTCTAACGGAATGCCTAAGATCGTCTCCCCTGAGGGTTTTCCTAATGTCTCTGTGCCAGGGAATGCTAGGGGTGATTCCAGGATATCCCAGTGACCGAGGCTGCCTCCCCAAGGTCAGGGAAGTTATTTCCCGGACTTCCCCGAACAGGGAACACCTGTGACTGAAGAGAGCTGCGTGGAGTTGTCTCTCGAGCTCCCCCACGCACTGACAATGGTTCCGGAATCCTGAGCGTGGGGAAGTTCCACCAACGGTCGGCAGCGCGTGGGTTCTAACGGAATGCCTAAGCTCGTCTCCCCTGAGGGTTTTCCTAATGTCTCCGTGCCAGGGAATGCTAGGGGTGATTGCAGGCAATCTCAGTGACTGAGGCTGCCTCCCCAAAGTCAGGGAAGGTATTTCCCGGACTTCCCCGAACAGGGAACACCTGTGACTGAAGAGTTCTGCGTGGAGTTGTCTCTCGAGCTCCCCCACGCACTGACAATTGTTCCGGAATCCTGAGCGTGGGGAGGTTCCACCAACGGTCGGCAGCGCGTGGGTTCTAACGGAATGCCTAAGCTCGTCTCCCCTGAGGGTTTTCCTAATGTCTCTGTGCCAGGAAATGCTAGGGGTGATTGCAGGATATCCCTGTGTCCGAGGCTGCCTCCCCAAGGTCAGGGAAGTTTTTTCCCGGATTTCCCCGAACAGGGAACACCTGTGACTGAAGAGAGCTGCGTGGAGTTGTCTCTCGAGCTCCCCCACGCACTGACAATGGTTGCGGAATCCTGAGCGTGGGAAGGTTCCACCAACGGTCGTCAGCGCGTGGGTTCTAACGGAATGCCTAAGCTCGTCTCCCCTGAGGGTTTTCCTAATGTCTCTGTGCCAGGGAATGCTAGGGTGATTGCAGGCAATCCCAGTGACCGAGGCTGCCTCCCCAAGTTCAGGGAAGGTATTTCCCAGACTTCCCCGAACAGGGAACACTTGTGATTTAAGAGAGCTGCGTGGAGTTGTCTCTCGAGCTCCCCCACGCACTGACAATGGTTCCGAAATCCTGAGCGTGGGAAGGTTCCACCAACGGTCGGCAGCGCTTTGGTTCTAACGGAAGGCCTCAGCTCGTCTCCCCTGAGGGTTTTCCTAATGTCTCTGTGCCAGGGAATGCTAGGGGTGATTGCAGGATATCCCAGTGACCGAGGCTGCCTCCCCAAGTTCAGGGAAGGTATTTCCCGGACTTCCCCGAACAGGGAAGAGCTGTGACTGAAGAGAGCTGCGTGGAGTTGTCTCTCGATTTCCCCCACGCACTGACAATGGTTCCGGAATCCTGAGCGTGGGGAGGTTCCACCAACGGTCGGCAGCGCGTGGGTTCAAACGGAATGCCTAAGCTCGTCTCCCCTGAGGGTTTTCCTAATGTCTCTGTGCCAGGGAATGCTAGGGGTGATTGCAAGCAATCCCAGTGACCGAGGTTTCCTCCCCAAGTTCAGGGAAGGTATTTCCCGAACTTCCCCGAACAGGGAACACCTGTGACTGAAGAGAGCTGCGTGGAGTTGTCTCTCGAGCTCCCCCACGCACTGACCATGTTTCCGGAATCCTGAGCGTGGGGAGGTTCCACCAACGGTCGGCAGCGCGTGGGTTCTAACGGAATGCCTAAGCTCGTCTCCCCTGAGGGTTTTCCTAATTTCTCTGTGTCAGGGAATGCTAGGGGTGATTGCAGGATATCCCAGTGACCGAGGCTGCCTCCCCAAGGTCAGGGAAGGTATTTCCCAGATTTCCCCGAACAGGGAACAACTGTGACTGAAGAGAGCTGCGTGGAGATGTCTCCCGAGCTCCCCCACGCACTGACAATGGTTCCGGAATCCTGAGCGTGGGGAGGTTCCACCAACGGTCGGCAGGGCGTGGGTTCAAACGGAATGCCTAAGCTCGTCTCCCCTAAGGGTTTTCCTAATGTCTCTGTGCCAGGGAATGCTAGGAGTGATTGCAGGTTTTCCCACTTACCGAGGCTGCCTCCCCAAGGTCAGGGAATTTATTTCCCGGACTTCTCCGAACCGGGAACACCTGTGACTGAAGAGAGCTGCGTGGAGTTGTCTCTCGAGCTCCCCCACGCACTGACAATGGTTCCGGAATCCTGAGCGTGGGGAGGTTCCACCAACGGTCGGCAGCGCGTGGGTTCTAACGGAATGCCTATGCTCCTCTCCCCTGAGGGTTTTCCTAATGTCTCTGTGCCAGGGAATGCTAGGGGTGATTGCAGGATATCCCAGTGCCCGAGGCTGCCTCCCCAAGATCAGGGAAGTTATTTCCCGGACTTCCCCGAACAGGGAACACCTGTGACTGAAGAGAGCTGCGTGGAGTTGTCTCTCGAGCTCCCCCACGCACTGACAATGGTTCCGGAATCCTGAGCGTGGGGAGGTTCCACCAACGGTCGGCAGCGCGTGGGTTCTAACGGAATGCCTAAGCTCGTCTCCCCTGAGGGTTTTCCTAATGTCTCTGTGCCAGGGAATGCTAGGGGTGATTGCAGGATATCCCTGTGACCGAGGCTACCTCCCCAAGGTCAGGGAAGGTATTTCCCGGACTTCCCCGAACAGGGAACACCTGTGACTGAAGAGAGCTGCGTGGAGTTGTCTCTCGAGCTCCCCCACGCACTGACAATGGTTCCGGAATCCTGAGCGTGGGGAGGTTCCACCAACGGTCGGCAGCGCGTGGGTTCTAACGGAATGCCTAAGCTCGTCTCCCCTGAGGATTTTCCTAATGTCTCTGTGCCAGGGAATGCTAGGGGTGATTGCAGGATATCCCAGTGACCGAGGCTGCCTCCCCAAGGTCAGGGAAGGTATTTCCCGGACTTCCCCGAACAGGGAACACCTGTGACTGAAGAGAGCTGCGTGGAGTTGTCTCTCGAGCTCCCCCACGCACTGCCAATGGTTGCGGAATCATGAGCGTGGGGAGGTTCCACCAACGGTCGGCAGCGCGTGGGTTCTAACGGAATGCCTAAGCTCATCTCCCCTGAGGGTTTTCCTAATGTCTCTGTGCCAGGGAATGCTAGGTGTGATTGCAGGCAATCCCAGTGACCGAGGTTTCCTCCCCATGGTCAGGGAAGGTATTTCCCGGACTTCCCCGAACAGGGAACACCTGTGACTGAAGAGAGCTGCGTGGAGTTTTCTCTCGAGCTCCCCCACGCACTGACAATGGTTCCGGAATCCTGAGCGTGGGGAGGTTCCATCAACGGTCGGCAGCGCGTGGGTTCTAACGGAAGGCCTAAGCTCGTCTCCCCTGAGGGTTTTCCTAATGTCTCTGTGCCAGGGAATGCTAGGGGTGATTGCATGTAATCCCAGTGACTGAGGCTGCCTCCCCAAGGTCAGGGAAGGTTTTTCCCGGACTTCCCCGAACAGGGAACACCTGTGAATGAAGAGAGATGCGTGGAGTTGTCTCTCGAGCTCCCCCACGCACTGACAATGGTTCCGGAATCCTGAGCGTGGGGAGGTTCCACCAACGGTCGGCAGCGCGTGGGTTCTAACGGAATGCCTAAGCTCGTCTCCCCTGAGGGTTTTCCTAATGTCTCTGTGCCAGGGAATGCTAGGGGTGATTGCAGGATATCCCAGTGACCGTGGCTGCCTCCCCAAGGTCAGGGAAGGTATTTCCCGGACTTCCCCGAACAGGGAATACCTGTGACTGAAGAGAGCTTCGTGGAGTTGTCTCTCGAGCTCCCCCACGCACTGACAATGGTTCCGGAATCCTGAGCGTGGGGAGGTTCCACCAACGGTCGGCAGCGCGTGGGTTCTAACGGAATGCCTAAGCTCGTCTCCCCTGAGGGTTTTCCTAATGTCTCTGTGCCAGGGAATGCTAGGGGTGATTGCAGGATATCCCTGTGACCGAGGCGGCCTCCCCAAGGTCAGGGAAGGTATTTCCCGGACTTCCCCGAACAGGGAACACCTGTGACTGAATAGAGCTGCGTGGAGTTGTCTCTCGAGCTCCCCCACGCACTGACAATGGTTCCGGAATCCTGAGCGTGGGGAGGTTCCACCAACTGTCGGTAGCGCGTGGGTTCTAACGGAAGGTCTAAGCTCGTCTCCCCTGAGGGTTTTCCTAATGTCTCTGTGCCAGGGAATGCTAGGGGTGATTGCAGGCAATCCCAGTGACTGAGGCTGCCTCCCCAAGGTCAGGGAAGGTATTTCCCGGACTTCCCCGAACAGGGAACACCTGTGACTGAAGAGAGCTGCGTGGAGTTGTCTCCCGAGATCCCCCACGCACTGACAATGGTTCCGGAATCCTGAGCGTGGGGAGGTTCCACCAACGGTCGGCAGCGCGTGGGTTCTAACGGAATGCCTAAGCTCGTCTCCCCTGAGAGTTTTCCTAAAGTCTCTGTGCCAGGGAATGCTAGGGGTGATTGCAGGATATCCCAGTGAACGAGGCTGCCTCCCCAAGGTCAGGGAAGGTATTTCCCGGACTTCCCCGAACAGGGAACACCTGTGACTGAAGAGAGCTTCGTGGAGTTGACTCTCGAGCTCCCCCACGCACTGACAATGGTTCCGGAATCCTGAGCGTGGGGAGGTTCCACCAACGGTCGGCAGCGCGTGGCTTCTAACGGAATGCTTAAGCTCGTCTCCCCTGAGGATTTTCCTAATGTCTCTGTGCCAGGGAATGCTAGGGGTGATTGCAGGATATCCCAGTGCCCGAGGCTGCCTCCCCAAGTTCAGGGAAGGATTTTCCCGGACTTCCCCGAACAGGGAACACCTGTGACCTAAGAGAGCTGCGTGGAGTTGTCTCTCGAGCTCCCCCACGCACTGACAATGGTTCCGGAATCCTGAGCGTGGGGAGGTACCACCAACGGTCGGCAGCGCGTGGGTTCTAACGGAATGCATAAGCTCGTCTCCCCTGAGGTTTTTCCTAATGTCTCTGTGCCAGGGAATGCTAGGGGTGATTGCAGGATATCCCTGTGACCGAGGCTGCCTCCCCAAGGTCAGGGAAGGTATTTCCCGGACTTCTCCGAACAGGGAACACCTGTGACTGAAGAGAGCTGCGTGGAGTTGTCTCTCGAGCTCCCCCACGCACTGACAATTGTTCCGGAATCCTAAGCGTGGGGAGGTTCCACCAACGGTCGGCAGCGCGTGGGTTCTAACGGAATGCCTAAGCTCGTCTCCCCTGAGGGTTTTCCTAATGTCTCTGTGCCAGGGAATGCTAGGGGTGATTGCAGGATATCCCAGTGCCCGAGGCTGCCTCCCCAAGGTCAGGGAAGGTATTTCCCGGACTTCCCCGGACAGGGAACACCTGTGACTGAATAGAGCTGCGTGGAGTTGTCTCTCGAGCTCCCCCACGCACTGACAATGGTTCCGGAATCCTGAGCGTGGGGAGGTTCCACCAACGGTCGGCAGCGCGTGGGTTCAAACGGAATGCCTAAGCTCGTCTCCCCTGAGGGTTTTCCTAATGTCTCTGTGCCAGGGAATGCTAGGGGTGATTGCAGGCAATCCCAGTGACCGAGGTTTCCTCGCCAAGGTCAGGGAAGTTATTTCCCGGACTTCCCCGAACAGGGAACACCTGTGACTGAAGAGAGCTGCGTGGAGTTGTCTCTCGAGCTCCCCCACGCACTGACAATGGTTCCGGAATCCTGAGCGTGGGGAGGTTCCACCAACGGTCGGCAGCGCTTGGGTTCTAACGGAATGCATAAGCTCGTCTCCCCTGAGGTTTTTCCTAATGTCTCTGTGCCAGGGAATGCTAGGGGTGATTGCAGGATATCCCTGTGACCGAGGCTGCCTCCCCAAGGTCAGGGAAGTTATTTCCCGGACTTCCCCGAACAGGGAACACCTGTGACTGAATAGAGCTGCGTGGAGTTGTCTCTCGAGCTCCCCCACGCACTGACAATGGTTCCGGAATCCTGAGGGTAGGGAGGTTCCACCAACGGTCGGCAGCGCATGGGTTCTAACTGAATGCCTTAGCTCGAATCCCCTGAGTGTTTTCCTAATATCTCTGTGCCAGGGAATGCTAGGGGTGATTGCAGGATATCCCTGTGACCGAGGCTGCCTCCCTAAGGTCAGAGAAGGTATTTCCCGGACTTCCCCGAACATGGAACACCTGTGACTGAAGAGAGCTGCGTGGAGTTGTCTCTCGAGCTCCCCCACGCACTGACAATTGTTGCGGAATCATGAGCGTGGGGAGGTTCCACCAACGGTCGGCAGCGCGTGGGTTCTAACGGAATGCCTAAGTTCGTCTCCCCTGAGGGTTTCCCTAATTTCTCTGTGCCAGGGAATGCTAGGTTGATTGCAGGCAATCCCAGTGACCGAGGCTGCCTCCCCAAAGTCAGGGAAGGTATTTCCCGGACTTCCCCGAACAGGGAACACCTGTGACTGAAGAGAGCTGCGTGGAGTTGTCTCTCGAGCTCCCCCAGTCACTGACAATGTTTGCGGAATCCTGAGCGTGGGAAGGTTCCACCAACGGTCGGCAGCGCGTGGGTTCTAACGGAATGCCTAAGCTCGTCTCCCCTGAGGGTTTTCCTAATGTCTCTGTGCCAGGGAATGCTAGGGGTGATTGCAGGATATCCCAGTGACCGAGGCTGCCTCCCCAAGGTCAGGGAAGGTATTTCCCGGACTTC
>NW_027329149.1:0-16680 GCF_048564905.1 Vicugna pacos | reverse complement strand
GTGTGCAGGCCCAGGAATGTACAGGTTAGGGCTGTGCAGGCCTAGCAGTGTTCAGGCCCAGGAGTGTGCAAAATCAGGAGTATACAGGCCCAGGTGTGTTCAGGCTGAAGATTGTGCATGTCCTGGAGTGTGCAGGCCCATGAGTGTGCAATCCAGGAGTGTGCGGGCCCAGTAGTGTGCAAGCCAGGGCCAGAGAAGGCCCATGCCAGGGAAGGCCCAGGAGTGTACATATCCAGGGGTGTGCAGGCCCATGAGTGTGCAGGCCCTGAGTGTGCACTCGAGGGATTGTGCGGGCCCAGGAGAGGGCAGGCCCAGCAGTGTGCAGGCCCAGGAGTGTGCAGACACAGGAGGGATCAGTCACAGGAGTGTGCAGATCCAGGAGTATACAGGCCCAGGTGTGTGCAGGCCCAACCTTGTGCAGGCCCAGGAGTGTGCAGACAGAGGAGTGTGCAGGCCAAGGAGGGTGCAGGCCCAGGCCAGGGCAGGCCTAAGAGGGTACAGACCCTGGAGTGTGCAGGCCCAGGAGTATGCATGCCCAGGGCTGTGAGTCCCAGCAGTGTTCAGGCCCAGGAGTGTGCAGAATCAGGAGTATACAGGCCCAGGTGTGTTCAGGCTCAAGATTGTGCCTGTCCTGGAGTGTGCAGGCCCATGAGTGTGCAATCAAGGAGTGTGCGGGTCCAGTAGTGTGCAAGCCCAGGCCAGAGAAGGCCCATGCCAGGGAAGGCCCAGGAGTGTACAGATCCAGGATTGTGCTGGCCCAGGAGTGTGCATGCGCAGGACTGTGCAGGCACAGGAGGGAGCAGGCCGAGGAGGGTGCAGTCCCAGGTGTGTGCAGGCACAAGTGTGAGCAGGCCCAGTATTGTGAAGGCCCAGGAATGAACAGGTCCAGGAGAGGGCCGGCCGAATTGGGGGCAGGCCCAGGAGAGGGAAGGCCCAGAAGCGTGCAGGTCTAGGAGTGTGCAGACGAGGGATTGTGTGGGCCCAGGAGAAGGCAGGCCCAGGAGTGTGCAGGGCAGAAGTGTGCAGGCCCAAGAGTGTGCAGGGCCAGTCATGTTCAGGCCCAGGAGTGTGTAGGACCTGTGAGGGCCGTCACAGGAGAGGGCAGGGCCAAATGGGGCAGGCCAAGGAGTGTGCAGGACCAGGAGTTTGTAGGCCGAGGAGTATGCAGTCACAGGAGTGAGCAGGTACAAGAGTGTGCAGGCCCAGTAGGGTAGAAGCCCAGGTTCGTGCAGACCCAGGTGTGCGCAGGTCCAGGAGCGTGCAGACCCAGGAGTGTGCAGACACAATATGGAACAGGCCCAGGAGTGTGCAGGCTAAAGGGTGTGCATACCCAGGACTGTGCAGGCCCAGGAATGTGCAGACACTGGAGGGAGCAGGCACACTAGTGTACTGGCACAGGAGTGTACAGCCCAGGTGTATGCAGGCTCTGGGATATACAGACCCAGGAGTGTGCAGTCCCAGGATTGTGGAGACAGAGGAGTGTGCAGGCCCAGGATGGTGCAGTTCCAGGAGTCTGCAGGCCCAGGCCAGGGCAGGCCCAGGAGTGTGTAGGCACAGGAGGAAGCAGGCCGAGGAGTCTGCAGTCCCAGGTGTGTGCAAGCACAAGTGGGAGCAGGCCCAGTAGTGTGCAGGCCCAAGAGTGTGCAGGTCCAGGAGAGGGCCGGCCGAATTGGGGGCAGGCCCAGGAGAGGGAAGGCGCAGGAGTGTGCAGGCCCAGGAGTGTGCACATGAGGGATTGTGCGGGCCCAGGAGAGGGCAGGCCCAGGAGTGTGCAGGGCCAGAAGTGTGCAGGCCCAACAGTGTGCAGGGCCTGTAGTGTAAAGGCCCAGGAGCGTGCAGGACTAGGAGATTGCAGGCCCAGGGGTATGTAGTCACAGGAGAGAGCAGGTTAAGGAGTGAGCAGGTACTGAACTTTGCAGGCCCAGGAGTGTACTGTCCTAGGTTCGTGAAGGCCCAGGTTTGCGCAGGTACAGGAGTGTGCATGGCCATTAGTGTCCAGGCCCAGGCCAGGACAGGACCAGGAGTGTCCAGTCTCAGGAGTGTGCAGGGCCAGGAGTGTGTAGGCGCACAAGTGTTTTGTCCCAGAAGTGTGACGGCACACGAGTGTGCAGGCCCAGGAGTGTGAAGACACTGGAGTGTGCAGAGACAGGTGTGTGCAGGCCCAGGAGTGTGCCGGCACAGGTGGGAACAGGGCTAGGAGTGTGCAGGCATACATGGGAGCAGACCCAGGAGTGTACAAGCCCAGGTTCATGCAGGCCCAAGTGTGCGCAGGTCCAGGAGTGTGAAGGCCCAGGTGTCTGCTGTCCCAGGAGTGTGCAGGTCCTGAAGTTTGCAGGCCCAGGAGTGTGCAGACAAAGCATTGTGCAGGCCAAGGAGGGTGCAGGCCCATGAGTGCACAGGCCCAGGAGTGTGCAGGCCCAGGCGTGTGCAGACTCCGGAGTGTGCAGAGACAGGAGTGTGCAGGCCCAGGTTTGTACAGGCCTAGGGCTGTGCAGGCCCAGCAGTGTTCAGGCCCAGGAGTGTGCAAAATCAGGAGTACACAGGCCCAGGTGTGTTCAGGCTCAAGGTTGTGCATGTCCTGGAGTGTGCAAGCCCATGACTGTGCAATCCATGAGTGTGTGGGCCAGGTAGTGTGCAAGCCCAGGCCAGAGAAGGCCCATGCCAGGGAAGGCCCAGGAGTGTACAGATCCAGGAGTGTGCAGGCCCAGGATTGTGCATGCCCAGGAGTGTGCAGGCACAGGAGGGAGCCGAATAAGGAGTGTGAAGGCCCAAGAATGTACAGGTCCAGGAGAGGGCTGGCCGAATTGGGGGCAGGCCCAGGAGAGGGAAGGCCCAGAAGAGTGCAGGCCAGGGGTGTGCAGATGAGGGATTGTGTGGGCCCAGGTGAAGGCAGGCCCTGGAGTGTGCAGGGCCAGTAGTGTTCAGGCCCTGGAGTGTGCAGGAAAGGTGAGGGCCATCACAGGAGAGGGCAGGGCCAAATGGGGCAGGCCAAGGGGTGTGCAGGACCAGGAGTTTGTAGGCCGAGGAGTATGCAGTCACAGGAGTGAGCAGGCTCAGGTGTGTGCAGTCCTTGGAGTGTGCAGGCCCAGGAGAGGGCATGCCCTGGAATGTGCAGGCCCAGGAGTGTGTAGGTACAGAGTGTGCAAGCCCAGGAGTTAATAGGCCGATGTTCGTGCAGGCCCTGTTGTGCAGAGGTCCAGGAGAGTGCAGGCCCTGGTGTGTGCAGTCCCAGGAGTCTGCAGGCCCTGGATTGTGCAGGCCCAGGAGTGTGTAGGTACAGGAGGGAGGATACCCAGGAGTTTGCAGGCCTAGGAGTGTGTAGGGATAGATGCGTACAGGCCCTGTATTGTGCAGTCCCAGGAGTGTGCAGGCTTGTGAGAGTGTCGGACGAGGGGGCGCTGGCCTGGGATACGGCAGGGCCAGGGGTGTGTATGCCGAAGACTGTGCTTGCCCAGCAGTATGCAGTCACAGGAGGGAGCAGACCGAGTAGTGAGCAGACCCAGGTGTGTGCAGGCACAAGTGGGAGCAGTCCCAGTAGTGTGCAGGCCCAAGAGTATGTGGGTCCAGGGGAGGGCCGGCCCAGCTGCGGGCAGGCCCAGGAGTGTGCAGGGCCAGAAGTGTGCATGCCCAAGAGTGTGCAGGGCCAGTAGTGTTAAGGCCCAGGAGTGTGCAGGACAGGTGAGGGCCATCACAGCAGAGGGCAGGGACAAATTGGGCAGTGCCAGGATTGTGCAGGACCTGAAGTTTGCAGGCCCAGGAGTATGCAGTCACAGGAGGGAGCAGGTAAAAGAGTGTGCAGGCCCAGGTGTGTACATGCCCAGGATCATGCAGGCCCAGGTGTGCGCAGGTCCAGGAGTGTGCAGGCCCAGGTGTGTGAAGACACCGGTGTGTGCAGAGACAGGAGTGTGCAGGCCCAGGAGTGTATATGCCCAGGGCTGTGCAGGCCTTCCAGCGTTCCGCCCCAGGAGTGTGCCGGGACATGTGGGAACAGGCCTAGGGTTAGGCAGGCATAGATGGGAGCAAGCCCAGGATTGTACAAGCCCAGGTTAATGCCGGCCCAGGTGTGCACAGGTCCAGGAGTGTGTAGGCCCTGGTGTGTGCTGTCCCAGGAGTGTACCGGCCCATGTGTGCGCAGGCCCTGGAGTTTGCAGACACCGGAGTGTGCAGACAGGGGTGTGCATGCCCAGGAGTGTACAGGCCTAGGAGAGTGCAAGCCCAGGAGTGTGCACACAAGGGATTGTGCGGGCCCAGGACAGGGCAGGTCCATGTGTGCGCAGGTCCAGGAGTGTGCAGGCCCAGGTGTATGCAGTTCCAGGATTGTGCAGGCCCAGGAGAGGGCAGGCCCATGGGTGTGCACACGAGGGATTGTGAGGGCCCAGGATAAGTCAGGCCCTGCAATGTGCAGGGCAAGAAGTATGCAGGCCCAAGAATGTGCAGACAGAGGAGTGTGCAGGCCAAGGAGGGTGCAGGCCCAGACCATTGCAGGTCCAGGAGTGTACAGGCCCAGGAGTGTGCTATCCCAGCAGTGTCCAGGCCCAGTTGTTTGCAGGTCTATGAGTGTACATGCCCAGGCATGTGTAGTCCCAGCTGTATACAGGCCCAGATAGGGCAGGCCCCGGTGTCTGCAGGCCCAGGAGTTGCAGGCCCAGGTGTGTGCAGACACCGGAGTGTGCAGAGACAGGAGTGTGTAGGCCCAGGATTGTACAGGCAAAGGACTGTGCAGGCCAAGCCATGTGCAGCCCCAGGAATGTGCCGGCACAGATGGGAACAAGCCTAGGAGTGTACAGGCATATGTGGTAGAAGGCCCGGGAGTGTACAAGCCAAGGTTGACGCAGGCCCAGGTGTGCGTAGGTCCAGGATTGTGTAGGCCCATGTGTCTGCTGTCCCAGGAGTATGCGGGCCCAGCAGAGGGCAGGCCCTGGAGTGTGTAGGCCCAGGATTGTGCAGGCACAAGTGGGAGCAGGACCACTAGTATGCAGGCCCAACAGTGTGCAGGTCCAGGCGAGGGTCGGGCGAATTGGGGGCAGGCCCATTAGGGGGAAGTCCCAGGAGTGTGCAGGCCAAGGAGTGTGCACACGAGGGAATGTGTGGGCCCAGGAGAAGTTAGGCCCAGCAGTGCGCAGGGCCAGAAGTGTTCAGGCCTAGGAGTGTGCAGAGGAGTGTGCAGGACAAGGAGGGTGCAGGCCCAGGCCAGGGTAGGCCCAGGAGTGTACAGGCCCGGGAGTGTGTCGGCACAGCAGTGTGCAATCTCAGGAGGGAACAGGTGCAGGAGTGTTCAAGGCCAGCAGTGTGCAGGCCCAGGAGTGTGCACACACAGGAGGGAGGAGGCACACGAGTGTGCTGGCCAGGAGTGTACAGGCCCGTGTTTGTGGAGGCCCGGGAGTGTACAGGCCCAGGAGTGTGCAGGCCCAGGTGTGTGCAGACTCCGGAGTGTGCAGAGACAGGGGTGTGCAGGTCCAGGAATGTACAGGCCTAGGGCTGTGCAGGCCCAGCAGTGTTCCGGCCCAGGAGTGTGCAAAATCAGGAGTAAACAGGCCCAAGTGTGTTCAGGCTCAAGATTGTGCCTGTGGAGTGTGCAGGCCCATGAGTGTGCAATCCAGGAGTGTGCGGGCCCAGTAGTGTGCAAGCCCAGGCCAGAGAAGGCCATTGCCAGGGAAGGCCCAGGAGTGTACAGATCCAGGATTGTGCAGGCCCAGGAGTGTGCATGCGTAGGACTGTGCAGGCACAGGAGGGAGCAGGCCGAGGAATGTGAAGTCCCAGGTGTGTGCAGGCACAAGTGGGAGCAGGCCCAGTAGTGTGAAGTCCCAGGAATATACAGGTCCAGGAGAGGGCCGGCCGAATTTGGGGCAGGCCCAGGAGAGGGAAGGCCCAGAAGCGTGCAGACCCAGGAGTGTGCAGACGAGGGATTGTGTGGGCCCAGGAGAAGGCAGGCCCAGGAGTGTGCAGGGCCAGTCAAGTTCAGGCCCAGGAGTGTGCAGGACCGGTGAGGGCCGTCACAGGAGAGGGCAGGGCCAAATGGGGCAGGCCAAGGAGTGTGCAGGACCAGGAGTTTGTAGGCCGAGGAGTATGCAGTCACAGGTGTGAGCAGGTACAAGAGTGTGCAGGCCCAGTAGGGTACAGGCCCAGGTTCGTGCAGACCCAGGTGTGCGCAGGCCCAGGAGAGGGCCGGCCAAATGGGGAGCAGGCCCAGGAGAGGGAAGGCCCAGGAGTGTGCAGGCCCTGGAGTGTGCACACGATGGATTGTGCGGGCCCAGCAGTGTGCAGGCCCAGGAGTGTGCAGACATAGGAGTGCGCAGGACAAGGAGGGTGCATGCCCAGGCCAGGTTAGGCCCAGGACTGTACAGGCCCGGGAGTGTGTCGGCACAGCAGTGTGCAATGACAGGATGGAACAGGTGCAGGAGTGTTCAAGGTTAGCAGTGTGCAGGCCCAGGAGTGTGCACACACAGGAGGGAGGAGGCACACGAGTGTGCTGGCCAGGAGTGTACAGGCCTGTGTGTGTGTGTAGGCCCAGGAGTGTACAGGCCCAGGTGTGTGCAGGCTGTGGGATGTGCAGGCCCAGGAGTGTGCAGGCCCAGGAGTGTGCAGGCCCAGGAGTGTGCAGAGAGAAGGGTGTGCAAGCCCAGGTGGGTGCAGACCCAGGAGTGTGCAGGCCAAAGAGAGCGCAAGCCCTAGAAGTGTGCAGGCCAGGAGTGTACAGGTCCAGGAGAGGGCCGGCCGAATTGGGGGAAGGCCCAGGAGAGGGAAGGCCCAGGAGTGTGCAGGTTCATGAGAGGGTCGGCCGAGGTGTGGGCTGGCCTGGGATAGGGCAGGGCCAGATGTGTGTAGGCCCAAGACTGTGCTTGCCTAGGAATATGCAGTCACAGGAGGGAGCAGGCCCAGCAGTGTGCAGGCCAAGTAGAGTGCAGGCCCAGGCCTGTGCAGTCCCAGGTGTGTGCAGGCCCAGGAGAGGGCAGGACCCGGTGTGTGCAGGCCCAGGAGTTGCAGACCCAGGTGTGTGCAGACACCGGCGTGTGCAGAGACAGGAGTGTGTAGGCCCAGGATTGTACAGGCCAAGGGCTGTGCAGGCCAAGCCATGTGCAGCCCCAGGAATGTGCTGGCACAGATGGGAACAAGCCTAGGAGTGTACGGGCATATGTGGGAGAAGGCCTGGGAGTGTACAAGCCAAGGTTCATGCAGTCCCAGGTGTGCGTAGGTCCAGGATTGTGTAGGCCCAGGTGTCTGCTGTCCCAGGAGTATGCGGGCCCAGCAGAGGGCAGGCCCTGGAGTGTGTAGGCCCAGGATTGTGCAGGCACAAGTGGGAGCAGGACCAGCAGTGTGCAGGCCCAAGAGTGTGCAGGTCCAGGAGAGGGCCGGGCGACTTGGGGGCAGGCCCATTAGAGGGAAGTCCCAGGAGTGTGCAGGCCAAGTAGTGTGCACACGAGGGATTGTGCGGGCCCAGGGGAAGGTAGGCCCAGCAGTGTGCAGGGCCAGAAGTGTTCAGGCCCAGGTTCGTGCAGGCCCAGGTGTGCGCAGGTCCAGAGCATGCAGGCCCAGGTTTTTGCAGTCCCAGGAGTGTGCAGGCCCTGGAGAGGACAGGCCCTCGAATGTGCAGGCCCAGGAGTGTGCAGGCCAAGCAGTGAGCACCCCCAGGAGTGTGTAGGCCCAGGAGTGTACAGGCCCAGGAGTGTGCAGCCCCAGGCGTGTGCAGACTCCGGAGTGTGCAGAGACAGGGGTGTGCAGGCCCAGGACTGTACAGGTTAGGGCTGTGCAGGCCTAGCAGTGTTCAGGCCCAGGATTGGGCAAAATCAGGAATATACAGGCCCAGGTGTGTTCAGGCTCAAGATTGTGCATGTCCTGGAGTTTGCAGGCCCATGAGTGTGCAGGCCCAGAAGTGTGCAGATTCAATACGGAACCGGCCCGGGAGTGTACAGGCCCAGGTTCCTGCAGGCCCCGGTGTGCGTAGGTCCAGGAGTGTGCAGGTCCAAGAGTGTGCAGGCCCAGTTGTGTGCAGGCCCAGGAATGTGCAGGCCCTGTCGACCCTAGAGGGCAGGATGCCGTGACCAGAGGAGGCGCTCTCTAGGACTGGGGGCGGAGGCCGGGAGAGCAGGCGGTTGGAGAGCCGGTGGTGAGGGCTGGAAAGGGGCAGAGCTGCACCAACCAGGTGTGCGGACCTGAGGGCGTGAGGCTGGGCGGCCTGCCGAGGGTGTTCCTGCAGCAGTGCTGGCCCTGGGTGAGGATGTGGTGGGACCAGGGCTGAGCCAGCGGGGCAGAAGGAGGAGGAGCGGGGAGGAGGGCGCCAGAGGGTGCACAGTGGACCGGTCACTGGGCATCTGCAGGTTTGGAGGCGCTCTGCTGTGTGGGGCTCCAGGCCTCCCTGGGTCTGGGGACGTGGGTGTGATGTGACTCGGAAGGAGGCCGGGTGCGCTTCGGACAGCACCCGCCATCTCTCCCACCCAGGCCCAGTGCTCATGGTCGTGTTGCAGCCTCAGTTTTCCGTCCACTGTCCCAGCAACCCCTTGGTGGTATTCTGAGCAGAGGCAGAGGGTGAGAGTCCTGACTTGGCTTTCCTTCCCTGTGTTTCCAAGTCCACACTCATTCCGCAAGTCGCACGACAGGCCAAGAAATCGGGAGACGCGGTGTCGGGGTAAAGAATAGTGAGTTTATTTGGAAAGGCAGCTGACCGAGAAGATGGCAGGCTAATGTCCTGGAGAGCCACCTTCTCCGAGTGAGACTTCAGGCTCCTTTTACACTCGAAAGGAGAGGGGTTGTGGGTGGTTGGTGCAAAGTCCTTGGTGCAGGAATTCTTTGTTTTTGCAGTTGTGGGTCAGCTCATGGGGCCCCTGTAAAGCCTCTAACAAAACAAATGTTACTTTCTGTTCTGCAGCTTGTTGTGTGTATAGGAGAGGAAAAGAGCTCTTATCCTGAAGGCTGAGAGCCTTGAGAACAGGCTCTGCTGTCAATTTCAGGCTGAAGGCAACATTGTTTTACAAAAGGGGCAGAGCTGGTAAGACAGCCTGGAAAACAGCAGAGGGTTAAAGGAAAAAGAACAGATCTAATAGGCAGTCAGATTTGGTCTTTTCTGTTACACCTGCTGCCCCAGCAGGGCTGGCCTCAGGGAGGAAGGGCGCCCCTCCGGCCCCCGAGAGCCGCCTGCAGAGGGTGGGGAAGGCAGGGAGGGGGTCTGCCCTGCTGGAGAGGTAAACTAGACATGGCTGATACATGGACAGTGAGTGCAAAGTTAGAAAACCTCTGGGTTTTCCCTCTTTAGGGAGGGAGAGGGAGGCTCAGCATAGGTCCTTGAGCTTCCGCGAGAAAAGTGGCTCTCAGCCCAGGTCGGCTGCGGGCGCCTCTGGGGTTGTCACACCTGAGGGGCCCTCTGTGGACGGGTCCTGTGTTCTTGGCACTGACGTGGATTTTCCTCCTCTTCTTCCCCAAGGGGCGGTAGTGGCTCCGGGGGCAGCTTCCAGCCGATCATGGCCATCCGGCTGCCCTCATGCAAGCTGGCCCTGCACGCCCGGCAGCTGGACGTCAGGCTGCAGCTGGACTACGTCTCCGCCTCGCAGGTAAGAGGAGCCCCGCTGCTTCCCTGCGGGCCGGCAAGGGGGTCCCTCGGGAGGGGTTTCGGTTGGGGGCTCCTGGCTAGACACCGCAGCCGTGTGAGTGGCACCGTTGGGGTGAAGGAGGCTGGTGCCAGGGACAGGGCAGGCCCAGGAGTGTGCAGGCCCAGGAGTGTGCATGCCCAGGAGTGTGCAGGCAAAGGAGGGAGCAGGCCCAGTAGTGTGCAGGCCAAGTAGAGTGCAGGCCCAGAAGTGTGCAGGCCCAGGCGTGTACAGACTCCGGAGTGTGCAGAGACAGGAGTGTGCAGGCCCAGAATTGTACAGGCCTAGGGCTGTGCAGGCCCAGCAGTGTTCAGGCCCAGGAGTGTGCAAAATCAGGAGTATACAGGCCCAGGTGTGTTCAGGCTCAAGATTGTGCAAGTCCTGGAGTGTGCAGGCCCATGAGTGTGCAATCCAGGAGTGTGCAGGCCCAGTAGTGTGCACACACAGGAGGGAGGAGGCACATGATTGTGCTGGCCTGGAGTGTACAGCCCTGTGTGTGTGTGTATGCCCAGGAGTGTACAGGCCCAGGTGTGTGCAGGCCCAGGATTGTTTAGGCCCAGGAGTGTGCAGAGAGAAGAGTGTGCAAGCCCAGGTTGGTGCAGACCCAGAAGCGTGCAGGCCTAGGAGAGCGCAGGCCCTGGAGTGTGCAGGCCAGGAGTGTGCAGGTCCAGGAGAGGGCCGGCCGAATTGGGGGCAGGCCCAGGAGTGTACAGGCCCAGGAGTGTGCTGACACAGTAGGGATCAGTCACAGGAGTGTGCAGGTCCAGGAGTATACAGGCCCAGGTGTGTGCAGGCCCAACATTGTGCAGGCCCAGGAGTGTGCAGGCCCAGGTATGTGCAGGCCCAGGCCATGGCAGGCCCAGGAGGGTACAGACCCTGGAGTGTGCAGACCCAGGAATATGCATGCCCAGGGCTGTGAGGCCCAGCATTTTTCAGGCCCTGGAGTGTACAGAATCAGGTGTATACAGGCCAAGGTGTGTTAATGCCCAAGATTGTGCAGGTCCTGTTGTGTGCAGACCCATGAGTGTGCAGTTCGAGCAGTGTGCAGGCCCAGTAGTGTTCAGGCCCAGGAGTGTGCAACATCAGGAGTATACAGGTCCAGGTGTGTTCAGGCTCAAGATTGTGCATGTCCTGGAGTGTGCAGGCCCATGAGTGTGCAATCCAGGAGTGTGCAGGTCCAAGAGTGTGCAGGCCCAGTTGTGTGCAGGCCCAGGAATGTGCAGGCCCTGTCGACCCTAGAGGGCAGGATGCCGTGACCAGAGGAGGCGCTCTCTAGGACTGGGGGCGGAGGCCGGGAGAGCAGGCGGTTGGAGAGCCGGTGGTGAGGGCTGGAAAGGGGCAGAGCTGCACCAACCAGGTGTGCGGACCTGAGGGCGTGAGGCTGGGCGGCCTGCCGAGGGTGTTCCTGCAGCAGTGCTGGCCCTGGGTGAGGATGTGGTGGGACCAGGGCTGAGCCAGCGGGGCAGAAGGAGGAGGAGCGGGGAGGAGGGCGCCAGAGGGTGCACAGTGGACCGGTCACTGGGCATCTGCAGGTTTGGAGGCGCTCTGCTGTGTGGGGCTCCAGGCCTCCCTGGGTCTGGGGACGTGGGTGTGATGTGACTCGGAAGGAGGCCGGGTGCGCTTCGGACAGCACCCGCCATCTCTCCCACCCAGGCCCAGTGCTCATGGTCGTGTTGCAGCCTCAGTTTTCCGTCCACTGTCCCAGCAACCCCTTGGTGGTATTCTGAGCAGAGGCAGAGGGTGAGAGTCCTGACTTGGCTTTCCTTCCCTGTGTTTCCAAGTCCACACTCATTCCGCAAGTCGCACGACAGGCCAAGAAATCGGGAGACGCGGTGTCGGGGTAAAGAATAGTGAGTTTATTTGGAAAGGCAGCTGACCGAGAAGATGGCAGGCTAATGTCCTGGAGAGCCACCTTCTCCGAGTGAGACTTCAGGCTCCTTTTACACTCGAAAGGAGAGGGGTTGTGGGTGGTTGGTGCAAAGTCCTTGGTGCAGGAATTCTTTGTTTTTGCAGTTGTGGGTCAGCTCATGGGGCCCCTGTAAAGCCTCTAACAAAACAAATGTTACTTTCTGTTCTGCAGCTTGTTGTGTGTATAGGAGAGGAAAAGAGCTCTTATCCTGAAGGCTGAGAGCCTTGAGAACAGGCTCTGCTGTCAATTTCAGGCTGAAGGCAACATTGTTTTACAAAAGGGGCAGAGCTGGTAAGACAGCCTGGAAAACAGCAGAGGGTTAAAGGAAAAAGAACAGATCTAATAGGCAGTCAGATTTGGTCTTTTCTGTTACACCTGCTGCCCCAGCAGGGCTGGCCTCAGGGAGGAAGGGCGCCCCTCCGGCCCCCGAGAGCCGCCTGCAGAGGGTGGGGAAGGCAGGGAGGGGGTCTGCCCTGCTGGAGAGGTAAACTAGACATGGCTGATACATGGACAGTGAGTGCAAAGTTAGAAAACCTCTGGGTTTTCCCTCTTTAGGGAGGGAGAGGGAGGCTCAGCATAGGTCCTTGAGCTTCCGCGAGAAAAGTGGCTCTCAGCCCAGGTCGGCTGCGGGCGCCTCTGGGGTTGTCACACCTGAGGGGCCCTCTGTGGACGGGTCCTGTGTTCTTGGCACTGACGTGGATTTTCCTCCTCTTCTTCCCCAAGGGGCGGTAGTGGCTCCGGGGGCAGCTTCCAGCCGATCATGGCCATCCGGCTGCCCTCATGCAAGCTGGCCCTGCACGCCCGGCAGCTGGACGTCAGGCTGCAGCTGGACTACGTCTCCGCCTCGCAGGTAAGAGGAGCCCCGCTGCTTCCCTGCGGGCCGGCAAGGGGGTCCCTCGGGAGGGGTTTCGGTTGGGGGCTCCTGGCTAGACACCGCAGCCGTGTGAGTGGCACCGTTGGGGTGAAGGAGGCTGGTGCCAGGGACAGGGCAGGCCCAGGAGTGTGCAGGCCCAGGAGTGTGCATGCCCAGGAGTGTGCAGGCAAAGGAGGGAGCAGGCCCAGTAGTGTGCAGGCCAAGTAGAGTGCAGGCCCAGAAGTGTGCAGGCCCAGGCGTGTACAGACTCCGGAGTGTGCAGAGACAGGAGTGTGCAGGCCCAGAATTGTACAGGCCTAGGGCTGTGCAGGCCCAGCAGTGTTCAGGCCCAGGAGTGTGCAAAATCAGGAGTATACAGGCCCAGGTGTGTTCAGGCTCAAGATTGTGCAAGTCCTGGAGTGTGCAGGCCCATGAGTGTGCAATCCAGGAGTGTGCAGGCCCAGTAGTGTGCACACACAGGAGGGAGGAGGCACATGATTGTGCTGGCCTGGAGTGTACAGCCCTGTGTGTGTGTGTATGCCCAGGAGTGTACAGGCCCAGGTGTGTGCAGGCCCAGGATTGTTTAGGCCCAGGAGTGTGCAGAGAGAAGAGTGTGCAAGCCCAGGTTGGTGCAGACCCAGAAGCGTGCAGGCCTAGGAGAGCGTAGGCCCTGGAGTGTGCAGGCCAGGAGTGTGCAGGTCCAGGAGAGGGCCGGCCGAATTGGGGGCAGGCCCAGGAGTGTACAGGCCCAGGAGTGTGCTGACACAGTAGGGATCAGTCACAGGAGTGTGCAGGTCCAGGAGTATACAGGCCCAGGTGTGTGCAGGCCCAACATTGTGCAGGCCCAGGAGTGTGCAGGCCCAGGTATGTGCAGGCCCAGGCCATGGCAGGCCCAGGAGGGTACAGACCCTGGAGTGTGCAGACCCAGGAATATGCATGCCCAGGGCTGTGAGGCCCAGCATTTTTCAGGCCCTGGAGTGTACAGAATCAGGTGTATACAGGCCAAGGTGTGTTAATGCCCAAGATTGTGCAGGTCTTGTTGTGTGCAGACCCATGAGTGTGCAGTTCGAGCAGTGTGCAGGCCCAGTAGTGTTCAGGCCCAGGAGTGTGCAACATCAGGAGTATACAGGTCCAGGTGTGTTCAGGCTCAAGATTGTGCATGTCCTGGAGTGTGCAGGCCCATGAGTGTGCAATCCAGGAGTGTGCAGGCCCAGTAGTGTGCAAGCCAGGGCCAGAGAAGGCCCATGCCAGGGAAGGCCCAGGAGTGTACAGATCCAGGAGTGTGCAGGCCCAGGAGTGTGCATGCCCAGGAGTGTCCAGAGGAGGGGTTTGAGGCCGTGGTGGGATGTCCTTCACAGGCATAAATAGCGTAAAGAGCATAAAACTACATGATAGTGATGGTCGGACAGCATGGGAATGCACTTAATGTTCCTGAAATGCACAATTAAAAAGGGAAAAAAATCTGTATTTTATTAAAGGAGGTGGAAAATTGAAAAATATAGGATGCCATAAATGATGTAAAACAAATAAACTAAACTAAAGAAAAACAAAACAAAAGCAAATTCAGGGGCAGGGAAGTCAACTTCGGGTAGGGGAGGGGATTTATGGTGGGATTTTGGAGAAGGTGTAGGAGGGTGCAGAGGGGCACAGCCCTAGTGGGTGATGATGCCTAAAATGGTTCTCCACTGCCCAGCGGCCCAGGTGCAGGTGCAGGAACTACAGGCTTCTCAGGAGCAGCAAGATCAGCAGGAGCAGCAGGCTCTTCAGGAGTGGCAAGATCAGCAGGAGCTGCAGGCTCTTCAGGAGTGGCAAGATCAGCAGGAGCAGCAGGCTCTTCAGGAGTGGCAAGATCAGCAGGAGCGGCAGGCTCTTCTGGAGTGGCAAGATCAGCAGGAGCAGCAGGCTCTTCAGGAGCTGCAGGCTCTTCAGGATCGGCTAGATCAGCAGGAACGGCAGGTTCTTCAGGAGCGGCTAGATCAGCAGGAATGGCGGGCTCTTCAGGAGTGTCTAGATCAGCAGGAACGGCAGGCGCTTCAGGAGCGGCGGGCTCTTCAGGAATGGCAGGCTCTTCAGGAGCCGTGGGCTCTTCAGGAGCGGCTAGATCAGCAGGAGAGGCAGGCTCTTCAGGAGAGGCAGGCTCTTCAGGAGCCGTGGGCTCTTCAGGAGCGGCTAGATCAGCAGGAACGGCGGGCTCTTCAGGAGCAGCTAGATCAGCAGGAATGGCAGGCTCTTCATATGCAGTTGGAGCAGCAGGATCTTCATGTTCAGCAGGAGCAGCTGGAGGGAGTTCGCGGTCTCCTGCTGGACCCTGGTGGTCCTGTTTTTGTTCTCTGGCATCTTCCCCTGCCCCTGCCTGCTCTGGACCTGTAACTGTTGGACGTGGAGAGAGCTTTAAGTCTAGTGGTTGTGCTCAGGCACAACCTGGAAAAAGGTACCCACATGGCTCCCTTTCCACGTGCCTTTTCAAGGACAGAAATCTTCCCAGAGCTTTGCAGACAGCTCCCACCGAGCAAGTGCCCACAGGCACTTGTTCTGTGACTGAATTCTTCCAGACAGGTGGTCTGAGGCCCGTCTTTGTTCTGGTCCCAACAGCAGACTTTGGGAATGCCTCCCTGTGTGGCCCAGCCCTCCGCCCTCCCTCACCTACACACCCGCACCGGCCCTGCCCTTCTCACCTTTGGGCTGTGCTTCGGGGGGCTCCTGGCCCTCTACCTGAATCCCCGGGTGGTGGGCCCGGTGCTCCAGGTCAGAGCCGGGGGTGCTGAGCTGCCCCTCAGCCCTGGGCAAGATTCTGGGGAGAGACCTGGGCGACGTCTGGGCAGGAGGCCGTGGTGGTGGGGAGCCCTTCATACCCAGACTCTTCCGGAGCCTGTGCTGGCCTTCCACAGTGTGGCACACCAGCCCCTCACTTGGGGAGCTGGCATGAGTGTCCTGGTTCCCCGGATCCTGCGGTGTCTGGCTCTGCAATGACAGTGACCGGCAGCCGGCCCGGCCCGGAGGTCTCAGAGCCCTGCCTGGCCAGGACCACTCCTGCTTCTGCCCCACTCGACCGTCTGCTGCCTGATCAGACTGGGACCTTGGTCATCTCAGTCACCCGGGAGGCAAGAGACACACCCTAGGGCATGGGCGCCACCTCGGGCAGCAGGGCCCTGCCCCGGTTCTCCACATCCCAGCCAGCCCGCTTGGACCCAGGTTGGTGATGTGATCGGCCCCCCAGGCCTCTGACCCTTCCTCAGCCTGCTCTTGCTTGAGGCAGGACCCCCCCAACATGACTGCCCCACCGCCACCAGTCAGGAAGGGGCTGTGGGGCCACCCGGGTGGGGTCTGAGTGGTGGCCTGGCCTGGGCGGGCCTGCCCTGGGCCTCCCTGTGTTACCTTTCGGTCCCTCTGGCCAAAAGGCCAGAGGCGCCTGGGGTGAGACCCGACCCACTGTCGGCACTGTTGGCAAAGGCCGTTGCTGCGGGCTTTCCGGGGGCCGCGACCTCGGGATCTTGGGATGCAACAAAACATGTCTGAGCTGAGCTGAGTTCACCAGCCAAGTAGGTTGAGAAGTGTCCTTCTCTACACAGCGGGTGCCTGGTGACCTGGGTCCCAAGTTCTGTTGGGCTCTGTTGCCAGGGAAGTGAGGTCACTTCCTGGGGTCCCCTTCCCCAAGCTTCCTCCTTACACAAAGCTCCCCAAGGGCCTCTCTGGGCTGCTGATGGCTCACTTCCCACCCCATGCCATGTCCACCCAGTGACACCAACACGGCCCCTCCTATAGCCCTGGGGAGGCCTGGATGCAGCCAGGGTCACAGCTCTGATGACACAGCTGGCTTCAGACCCAGCTCCCCCGCCAGCAGTGCTGTCACCCTGGACAAGCCACCTGCTTCTCAGGGTCTCCCCAATCCCCCATCGGCGCAGTGGGGATCATTCTGGACCCGGCTTCCTAGGAAAGCCATCATGTCTCTAGAACCACAAACACCTACTGCACCTGTCACCTCTGCGGGCTGGCATCACAGGGAGCTCATGCACAGACTCAGCAAAGGAAGGGCCCCACAGAGGGCTGGTGTGCAGGCCAAGGAGTGTGCAGGCCCAGGACTGTGCAGACGAGGCATTGTGTGGGCCCAGGAGAGGGCAGGCCTAGGAGTGTGCAGGGACAGAAGTGTGCAGGCCCAGGAGTGTGCAGGGCCAGTAGTGTTCAGGCCCCGGAGAGTGCAGGAAAGTTGAGGGCCATCACAGGAGAGGGCAGGGCCAAATGGGGCAGGCCAAGGAGTGTGCAGGACAAGGAGTTTGTAGGCCGAGGAGTATGCGGTCACAGGAGTGAGCAGGCCCAGGTGTGTGCAGTCCTTGGAGTGTGCA
>NW_027329148.1:0-16784 GCF_048564905.1 Vicugna pacos | reverse complement strand
GACCCAGCCTGAAGGAGACTCTGCCATCTTCCATGTGTGTCCTCTAAGTTTCACTGAAGGCAGCTCCATCAGCACTGGAGGCGACGGGGTCAGGGCCAGAGTGAAGACCAACAGGGATGCATTTGTGGGTCAGCCCTAGAAGTCTACACATCTCGTCACAGGCAGCAGCTCCTCGGCAAAATATTTGCACTACGGAAGGGGAGCAAAAAGAATTTTTAGTGGAGAGCCATCCACCTACCATCCGTCCCCATGTGAGTGAAAAATGTGACTTCTGTTATGTGAAGTGCCTCAAATGTTTTTTTTTTCCCTAGGATCGCAGCTGGTGTTCAGCAGCACCGGGTCCACCCCCGACTGGCAGTGCGGGCACCCCTCCAGCTTGCAGAAGGTGATGTTCATGATGTTTTCCTGCAGTGTGAGCACGTCCACGGCACCCACCGCCTTGTCCACATCGAAGGCGCTCAGCCGCCGCCAGTCCATGCTCTCCAGCCACGGTCAGAACTGGGAGAAGGGCAGGGGGCCTGAAGCCGCGCTGGGCGGGACACAGGCCATGGTGGCCCCACCTGCCGCAGTGGCTTCCAAGGTATCGGGACCTCCCAGGCCCCTGGCGAGCGGGTAATAGACATGCTTGTGACAGGGCATGCTTGGAATCAAATCCGCTGCCTCTGCTGGCATCGGAGGAGGGGTCGGTCCCATCTACCTACCCAGGCTGCCTCCCAGGCCGCCGCCGCCCCACCCTCTGGAGCGAGAGAAGACTGGGTCCCAGGTGGTCGCGGCCTAAGGTCTGGGGGTCCAGACCGTTGCTATGGCAGCGCCCGGGGCAGGGACACGGAGCAAAGGGCCCACCGGCCAGCGCGCAGCCAGCCTGCGCCCAGGGCCCTTCTAAACATATGTGGCAGCTGCACTCTGTTTTCTGGAGAGGCTGAAATGTTTCTAGCAGCAACTTGTAGATCTCAGGCCTCTCATTCTTGAGGTCTTCTGGGGGCTGCTTGTAGCTACCACAGAGATGGATGAACTAAGGAAAAGCCAGACATTCCTCAGTTCACTGGGGAGTCCTTGCTTGGACCAACCATCAGGAAAAATTTTGTCTTTCCTGGCAGGTCTATGTGCTGTGGTCTCCATCCACTGGGCTGCAGGATCCGTGGGAACAAGGGCCGTGGTTTCTCTTGCTCACTGTTCCACCCCCGGCACCCCAGCTGCGCGCACCTGGGCGACTTGTCCTTGTAATAGAGAACAGGTCAGGCCCTGTACTGGATCTGTTCCTTTAACCACTGTGCCCTGTTTTCCAAGCTCAGTCTTGCCAGTGCAGCACCTTTAGCCTGAAACAGACAAGAGAGCCTGTTCTCCAGGCTCTGACCTTTAAGGACGTCAGCACTTCTGCCCTCATGTAGAGATGGGAAGTTGCAAAATAGAGAATAATAACCTTTGTTTTGTTGGCGGTTTACAGGGACACCATGGCCTGACCCACGAGGATGGCTGCAAGAACAGAGAATGCCTGCAGCAAGAAGTTTGCAACAACCAACCACACACCCCCTCCCTTTTTTTTTTTTTTTTTTTGTATAAAAGGAGCCTGTATTCGGACTGGAGCAGGATGGTTCCCCAAGACATTAGTCTGCCATCCCCTTGGTCTACTGGCTTTCCAAATAAAGTCACTTTTGTTTGCCCCAACACGTTGTCTCCCAATTTATTGGCCTGTCATGCGGCTAGCAGAATGAGTTTGGACTCGGCAACATCCTGACTTAATGTCTTCCAGCCAAGCATCACTAGGGCACAAGTTATTACTCATTAAGAAGGAGACACACCATGGGGAACCCTTGGGGCTTCTCCTAAGAGGCTGTTAGGAAGAACCCATCATTGGATTTGGCTGGTGCTAAGTGAACTGGGGGAGAGGTTGAAGAAATGGCTCTGCTCTAGGCTGGAGGCTCTGAGGGGGCTGGCAGTTCTATGACTGGGTGTCTCACGGAGTCTTGGGAGGAGGAGGGAGGGGTGAGCTGGGGTGGACCTGCAGCTGTCACTCACACTATGGGGAAGAGGGCATTTGCTATTTTGTAGCTTGGACACGTTCAAGTTTTGTCTGTTCAGACGTGATTCTTGAGGTCTCTTGATTTTGTCTTCCTCCTCACCTGGCTGCTCCAGGACGTGAGGGGAGTGTCCCTTGGAGCTCACACCCCCATTCCACTGTGTCATTTAAAAGTCCCCTTTATAATGCTAGAAATTAAGGTATTGGTCTTGTCTGCTAGACAGTAATGGGTGCATTTTTGGAGTTTGCATTCAAATTGAGTTTTTTTTCTCCTCCAAGTACTGTTGAAACAACATTTCATTTTTCTCAATTTTTAAATTACCTCTAGAAGCAAGCATTTAGAGACTGAAAAAAAACAATGAGATGGATTATGACAACTTCTCCAGGATATACGTCTTTATTTGCTTAATAACTCCTTACATGTGATTTTTAAAAGGCCTGCCTACAACTTGGTGTGTGATTATGTTGAGTCTTTAACATTTCTCTGCCCTCGGTTCCATCCTAACGGAATCTCATCTGTGAAGATGTAAAGAGAAATGACATGTAAAGGATGATTCCAATACTCAGCTAATTTTCAGCAGGAAATTTGCTTCAAAACCATATAAAACATATTTTCTTTATTTGAGCATGTTGGACACTAGAATTCATAACCCTCTTGGGGTTGTGTTGTTCTTCTAACTTGGATGGGACGTGCTGTGGGACACTGGGGGATCTCCCCATCTGTGACATGGGGGTGACAAGGGGCTCCCAGAGAACTCGCCGTGAGTGCTTTACAGAGCTCCTCCGACCTGCACTGCAGATGGCACCTATGCCATACTCTTGTGTGTGACAGTTATCATTTTAACTGAGAATATTCCGAGTGGCTTAGCAATTTGCCTGATCTCATTTAGTTTCTGTTAAAGCCAGAAACCAAGCCTCTCCTTTTTTTCAACCCTGAACATTTATAGTCTTACCGCTCTTGCACTGCACTTTTACAGCGTGACAGCTCAAGGCTTTTCTCCTCAAGAAAATCACGTGAAGTTTTCCTTAAGAATCTCATTTGCATGCAGGGAAAGCACTACAATTTTTAAAAAGGTGAGAAAAACAAAGGCATGGATCCCTGTTAGCATGAAGGCTGTGGGTTTCAGTTCAATAATTATGCGGTTTGAGATCATTAACTGAGCAGACCTTCCGGATCCACACGTGGCTGCTTCCCAGCATCTGCATCCTGAGTCCGCACATGAGGGCTGGTAGTCACCGAACACACATCACGGCAGCCCTCCCAGCGCTCCTGTGAGGGGTGCCGCCCATTCTCCTGTTACTGGTCATCAGTGTTGTGGGACAGTCTGAGGAAAGCTGAGCTGGCGAACCATTAGGCACTAATCAAAATAAGAGAAAAATATGCCTGCATTCTAACCATTGCCTTCAGAAAACATTGTCTGCAGACCCTCAGAGCCTCCTCCTGGCACATACGCAAAGTAGTGCATTTTTCTTTCTTCTTATCTGATCTAAAGGTAGATGTTATCATGAATATTATTTAAGTAGGAAGAATGAGACAAAATAACAGGTAACAATAGGTATATGACAACTCTCATGACCTAGACTTATTGCCAAGGGTGAAAGTAACTAATGTTTCTGGATTTAAAGATGAATAACTCTAGAAAGAGCAATGGATCTTCACGCCAAAGAACTAAGACTGAGACCATCCCTGCATCTCCTAGATGAGACTTCGGGCTAAATATTTAACTCCCCAAAGTGCTTATTTCTTATCCACACATGGTGATTTAATATCTGCTGTACCGACTCCCAGGGTGGTCGTGGGGGTCAACTATTATAAACTTTGTGGTCAGGACCTCTGTAAGTTTTCTTTTACTTGTCCCTGGTGCTCAGTGGGCAGTAAACTTTAGCTATAAAAGATAGATACTGCTCAACATGGGCAGTAAACTTTATCTATAAAAGAAAAGGACTAATTTAAGAATTGCTCATATTATCTTCCTAACTCTAAAACTGAGAACATGTCTGGCCGTTTGCCTTTCCCATTCTCAGAGACCTACTTCACATCCTAAGATCACATAAAGCTAGAAAGTTTCCAGGCTCCGGGCACCACCACCTTCTGCATTTTAGGTTTTTTGATTTAGCTGATGACGCTTCACCGGGCAAACACACAGACCCCTCAGTTTAAGAACACCCGTGAAATATTTATGTATTATTTACCAAATGATAACTGGGTGCCTGATAAAAACCAGGCACTAGGTACTAAATGCTAGTATTCCAGACTGACAAGCAGGGAAACAGATTAAACAGCGTGAGATTAAATAGCTCCCGTCCCAGCCTGCAGGGTTTGGATGCCCAAGGAGGGCAGGGTTTGGGGCAGAGAGCATTGCTGAGGCTAATGGTTAAGTTCGTGAACAGAGTTAGCTTGAGGTGACTGATCACAAAGTGCAAGTGGAACGGTCACCAGCAAAGTACAAGCCAAAACCAGACTTGGAGGAAGTGTCAGGGGGCCAAAGCCAGAGGCAGGCAGAATGGCTGCTGTGGGGAACCACAGATGACGGCACAAGCCCACAGGAGCAGGTGTGTGAGGGGAGTGGAGCATCGGCATTCAGGGAGCCTGGGCCCAAGAAAGCTCAGGTGGGGAGAGTCCAGGCTGGGGTCTGTTGGTCTTCTGCACCCAAATCTCCTTTAACTTTAGCCACTTTTCACCAATGAAGGGGGAGGACTAAGGGTCACGGTGAGGAGATGAACGAGCAGTGTCAGAGAATGTCTAAGAGCTGTGCACATCTCCGAAGGATTTCACTAGGGAGGACCCTAATTCTGTGGGAGCTGTGAAGCAAGAAACTGTAAACAGAATTGCAGTGAAATCTCCCAGAACCTGGGGAGGGTTAAAACAGAAAATAGCAATTCACATTCTTTATCTGATGCCAAAATAATTTGAAAGCTCCTACGTTGTTAAATGATGTTGACAGCTGCTGCTTTTCAGAGAAGGCACGCACATGTATATATTGTTAGAAAATATTTTTAGCCCTCACTTCTTTGATTAGCGATAAAACAGTTCTTCAGAAGGCCAAGTGGCTGGTGCTCTGGGGGGTCGTTGAGCAGGAAGCTTAGACTTCTCAGGTTACTTTCCACATGCACAGGATGAAGACGTCCCTCTGCGAATACCTGTGAACAATGATCACACCTTCAGGGGAAAAAATTACAGTTGTATGAAAAAGAATTAAAAAATCCTTTCCCAAGGCTTGACTCTGAAGTACTCATTAAAGATGCACCTGTATTACTATTTTCTATTCTCAAATAAAATCCCCAATCGATTGCTTAGTAAAGCCACTGTACTCACTGGAACTAGGTTTGCATATATATATAGTGGGGGGCAGACACAGACATTATTTTACTCTCACATTTAAGAATTTCAGCCTTTCCTTCTATTTTATAATCTGGTTTTTAAAAACATGACACCTTTGAAGATTACAGGCCAATTATTTTATACTTATTGCCCTTAAAGGAAAAAAATAGCAACTTTGTGACGCAGAAGTTTAGCAAACATGACATTCAATAAGCAAAGTTAATGTGATCCACAGTGGACACACTGAAATCATGTGCCATCCCGTAGGGTGCACTGAGGGGCACATAAGCTTTGCTCCTGTGATATACTTGTCACAGAGCCATGATCTGAATCAGATTAGAAAGAAACACCAGCCAAATCCACTGAGGGAAATGACCCACAGAAGATGTATGGGTGGCCAACAGGTACAGGAAAAGATGCTCACCATCATAATCATCAGGGGGACGCAAATCAAAAGCACAAGGAGACATCCATCCCCTCACACCTGTTAGGATGTTTATTATAAAACAAAAAGTCCCCAAAGGTAAATGCTGGTAACGATATAGAATTGGAATCCTTGTGCGCTGTTGGTGGGAATGTGAATGGTGCAGCCTCTGTGGAAAACAGCGTGGAAGTTGCTCAAAAAATTAAAAATAGGTATACTTTATGATCCAAGGGATCATACTGCTGAGTTAATAGTCAAAGGCTCTGAAGCCAGGATCTCTCAGAGACATCTACACTCCCGTGTTCACTGCAGAGCCAAGACGTGGACACCACCTGTGTCCACTGATGGATGAATGGGTAAGGAAAGGAGATGTGAGACCCAGACAGGCACAGGTACCTCTCACACACAACAGAATTATCATTCAGCCATGATGGAGACAGCAGTCTTGCCACTGGTGACCACACGGATGACCCTGACTGAGGGTATCATGCTAAGTGAAATGGACAGACGGAAGAAGACAGATGCTGAATTAGATCACTCATGTGTGGAATCTAAAAAAAGTTAAACTCATACAGACAGCGAGTGGAATAATGGCTGCCAGGGGCTGGAGTGGTGTATTAAACTACACGGTGTTATGTTTCAGTTATATCTCAATAAAGCTGGAAATAAGAAGAAGAAATAACAAACTGACATCTTTCCTCATGTGAGTCAGCAAGCGATTCTAGTTTCCATTTGTATCTGCATTCAAGCATTTATTTGCTCAGTTGGTGCTGAGGCTGAGGACTGTATTTTAGTGATTAATAAACCCAATCAATGCTCTAAACATTTTTACTGCAGAGAAAAGTTAGCATTAAAAAATCACAGGAATGTTTGACTTCATTTTTCCGTTATAAAATCTTTAAAGATGGAAGAAAAAAATTTAACTGATAGAAATCCCAAATTGAGAAAATGTATTTAGAAATCATGGTCTTTTCCCTAGAAGCATTCCTATTTTTGTTTAGAATACCAATCAGGGTTAATACCAAGGAAAACAAAAGATTTAACCTCCTACTTTATGCAAATCTCAGATAAGTGATACTCACAGAAACACCCACAGAAAAATTATAAATATATTTACTATTTCAGCAAGGCAGCATATAAACCACATGGTAGACTCTACTGTTTTTCTTTCACTCAAATAATTGATTTGGGACGTAAAACATCTTTATCATAAAAAAAAATAACAGGACTGCCACTTTCAAATGCATATCAAATATTTTCTCCTACAAAAACTTACACGCTGATTCGTACTGTGTCTGATGCACTGGCTGCACTGACGCAACAGCAAGGGAACCTCAGGGACCAAACAGGGAGTGAAACCAAGAACTCAAACAGGAAATGACCCCAAAGTCAGCTTCCCCGGGAAAGTTTTGAGGGTCTTGACTGCACAGGGTGTGTGGGGGGTGAGACTAAGCCGAAAAGAAGACTCTCTGGGGGAAGATGAGGCTCTGAGGGCGTCCTCTCACGCAGGCTGTGAGTGAGAACTGAGGAGAGAACAAAGAAGTAGCTCTTCTCAAACTTAGGGCTGAATGAGAAGGGGAGTCTCTCCTGAGGATTCATAACCAAGGAAGCTGGTCGCTGAGATGATTCTCAGTCTGAATTAATGCTAACCTGCGATCTAAATTCCTTAGGGAGAGAATTTCACTTACGGTGGCTCAGGTTGGTGGTACCCCAGAGTTCTAAATCCTCTTTTGATGAGTGACGTCGAGCTTGGCCTCAAAGAATTTCTACACAAAGTTTTCCAAGGAAAATGGTCGGCTTGTAGTTTTAAAAATTCACATTATCTAAAAGGAAAGAAGGCACCATGAGAGAGAATCAGGAAGGAAAAAAGCCCAATATTATGTTTAAAGAAATGAAAGCTTAAAAGTATCCCCGAGGAATAAGAGACTATAAGAAAACCCAAAGCAGAACTTCCAGAAATTAACTAAAAAAATAGTAGAAATGAAAAACTCAGATGTAGCAAATAGCAGATTAAACACAGATGAAGACAGACTAGACCACTAAGAAGATGGACCTGAAGGAATTACCCAACACACGGCCCAGAAGCTCAAAGGGAAGAAGAAACAGGAAGGAAGGGTTAGAGGTAATTTGGGGTAGACCTTCTCACCTAACACCACTCAGAACCCAGCTGTAGGTAGAGAGCACATGGAGAATACGGGCGAGGCAATATTTGAAAAAAATCATGTCCGAGAATTTACCAGAGTTGTTGAAAGAACACTTCTCAGCCAGGAAGCCCACCCCTTAACCCTCACCACCTGGCAAAAACAAAGCAGTACAAAAAGGGTAGGAAAAATAAAAATAAACCCAGATATTTAATACGGCAGAGTGAAACTGAGGAACACTAAAGAAAGATCTTGAAAGCAGCTACAAAGGAAAGATTTTATTACCTTCATTTGGGTGAAAATGAATCTGACTGCTGACATCCCATTAGCAACAGTGAAGGCCAAAAACCAGAATAATAAAACTTTTAACGGGCTGACTGAAAGTAACGGTGAACTGAAAATTGTATTCCCTAGCACAGGGGTTGTCAGACAGCCTGGAGGCCACCACCTGTCTTTGTAAATAGTTTTATTAGCGCACAGCCACACCCAGTCCTTTACAATTTCCCCACAGGCTGCCTTCATGGCTGCAACAGAGACCAGATTACTGGACACCCACAGCCCAAAACAGTATCTGCCCTTTATGGAAAATGTTTGCAACCCTTGCCTAGGAAAAGGACAAAATAAAGATATTTTTCAAAAAAGAAAAGAAAAGAAAAGAGTCAGAAAATTAACCGAAAGAGATCCTTACTCAAGGAAACTGAAAATACATGCTTAAAGTAGAAGAAAAATGACTGCAGATATAAGGTCTGAGACCTGAGAAATAAAGGTGAGCAAAGGCATGTGTGACATTTGCGTAAACCCAGAAAATACACGGTCTACATAAAGCAACAATAATAACCCTGCCTGTCTTTGGGGGCAGGGCGACAGAGGATCAGCCTTTACTCGGGAGGATGACAGAAATACTAATTCACTTTCGATTTTTAATACACATGTTAAAGTAGCCAGGAGACAAGTAAAAGACAGAATTCTCCCGAAAACAGAAAAAGAGGGCTCCACTCCAACCCTTGTTCTGAGGTTAGCACGACCCTGATGCTTCTGGCGGGCAGCCTCCGACGCTGTTCCCAGGTGTTCCCGGGGTCCCTGCAGCCAGGGGTTCCTGCCCCGACATAACCCCTTCTCCTCACATGTGGGCCAACCTAGTGACTCTAAGAGACAGAACACAGCAAGAGGGATGGGTGCCACTTCTAGATTAGGTCGCACAAGACTGTGACCTGTGTCCTGCTCGCACCCTCCCTCGCCCTCCCCGTGCTTCCTCTCACGGGGCCAGTTGCCACATGAGATGGTGGAGGACGGAGGGCACCCTCATCCACGGGCCCAGGGGAGCCGAGGCTTCCCCAGGACAGCCTTGCAGCACCTGCAGCCTGATGAGAGATTCTGGGCTGGAAGCCCCCAGAGAAACTGAGACAATCTATGTGTATTGTATTAATTGTTGTAAGTTACATGGACAACGGACGTAGTGCCATAATCAGACACAGAGTGCGTAAGACAGGAACATTATGATGCTTGCACTCACGATCTCCATCTCCCCAAGATCCCAAACACAAAGCAAAAAGAGATCAAACTTATCCTGACCAAGCTGAGTGTCCCCAAAGAAGGCAAGATTGTTTGATACAAGAAAAGCAATCCAATTCACTCCATTAACCCACTGAAGGAGAAGGCATCTGTAAGAATATTTTTTAAACGTAGGAAGAGCATTTGACAAAAGTCAATATCCATCCATAAGTAAAAAAAGAAGAGAACTTCTTACTTTGATAAAAGTGTCTACCAAACCCCCCTGGTAAGCATGTGGAGGGCTGCAAGGGGGACAGAGGCACCCACTGACATTCTCTGAGGATGCAGGAGAATTAGCATCTGCCTCAATTAGGGCCCACACTCCACTCTGGGCTGGGATGGGTTTTTTTCTCTAAATCACAATGACAGCCATCACTCACTCTACTAAATGCTGTTCCCAGCAGCCCTGGATTGTGCTGTTTCACCGAGGCCTCTGCCTGGAGGTGGCCGTCCCCATCTGCCCAAAGGGCCCAGGACTCCCTAGGTCTGCATGGGGCACAGACCAACAGTGAGGCTGGACCCTAACTTCCATATTTCATTTCAGGCAGGCAAGATTTTTTTCCTATTGTTTTATAAAAGATTAAAATAGCGGGAAGACACTGGTTAGAGAGACTAGTCATGAGGAATTACAAATAATTCAAATCTTCTTCCCTGGAATCTCACATTTAGGTGCAAAAATTGAGCACCAAAGTATGCCCATCCACTGCTCCCACCTGTCACGAGATGGGGCTGCTCATCAGGAGGGGAGCAGACCCCACGCCAGGGCCCCGAAGGAGGACAGGGTGACTGCATTGTAGAAAATGACAGGGTACGTGAAACACACAGGACTGTCTTTAAAACATCCACACAGTCGTCTGTTTTTCAATTAAATTGGCCACGGAGTTTAGTCAAGCAATTTTTTTTGCCTTTATTTTTGTTAAATACGATTCCAGAAAGTATAGTGCAAACACTCAGTAGAAAAGTTGCAATTAAGAAACGTACATTCACATTTAACATTTCAGTCCATTCACTTTGTTTCTAAATAAAAATAGGACAAATTATTCAATGACTTGTCTCAATTTAACAATCTTGGAAAAGACTGGAAGGTGCTCTACGGTGTCCAGTGGACGTAAAAATAGACCCGTATTGATTATACAAATCTATCATGAGAAGTTACCCAGTGATATTGAGTTGTTGTCCTTCTGACACAGACATCTCGTTTCCACGTCTACAGAAGCGTTCTCAGTGAGCTCTACTGGTGGGAGGATGTGTCACCCGGGCCACTCTGTGCCCAGGAAGGGACACGGAAGGGCTGAAGGGTTCCCACAACCCTTCTCAGTGAGTAAAGAGAACCCAAGAGTGGGCTTTGGGTTTACCTTAAATCAGAGTGGAATCTGCTGCTCAGAGGTGGCCATGATCACCTTACATCATCTCCGCGTGTGCAGGGTGGTGTGCGGTCAGTGTGCACGAGAGACGGGGAGGGTGCCGGGGCCAAGTGGGGGCGCTGCAGGAGGGGTGCGGGAGCCACTGAGGCGCGGGGGGCCAGGACCCGCCGGGGCGGGACGCTCTGCGGCCAGCCGGCGGACGACCTGTGGTGACCGGGGCCTGTCCCTTTGCGCATGCTGCGTGTCTTGGAATCCAAAGTAAGTGACACACAATTAGGAACTTCACGGCATGCGATGCCGAGTGCAAAGGGCTTGTGCAGCCACGGTTTCGCCAGGGCCAAAGACAGAACTGCGGGCCTCTCTGGGACTGATGCCTCGGCGGGGAGAGCCGGCGCTCCAGGCCGGCAGGAGAGGCCGCGGTATATTCGTCAGGAGTCCCAGGACGTGGGGGTGGTCCCCTGAGACGTGTGCTTCGTGCCCGGGCCTCAGGGGGCGTGGGAGTTGCTGGTGGGAGGCAAGAAACAAGTTCTGGCTGCTGGTGGGCCCACTGCCCAATGCACGTGCCCCGGGGAGTGAGAGCCCGCGGACGGGACGCTGCGTGGCTGTGCCTGCAGGCGGCCCTGCGCATGTTTACAAAGCCCGAGCGGTGGACAGATCTCTTGGGGGTTGGTCTGGGACTTCCTCGCTGGTTAAACTCCAATTCTTAGTCAACGACTGCCAGCTGTTTTGGAATCCAACCCATCCAAAGTCTGATCTGCCTGGAACCACAGAAGTCAGTGCCTCGGGGAGCCCAGGACACCCGTGCTCCAGCGGCTGCCAGCTGCTCACCATCCATCACGATCCCCATCTCGCCTCCCGCACATTTTCAGTGAAATCTGCTCTTGTATGTCCTCTCATCCCCAGGAATGAACAGTGACCACCTACATCGCTGCACAGCATGACGGGGACACGGGAGGGCTCTGATCAGGCATTGGGGGCTGGGTTGGCTCCACATAAGTGGAGAAGCGTGTGGAGTACGAGGGCATCTGGGGGCCTGCGTTCTCCCCCTGGCTGATGTCAAAGAGGCCTTACGGAAAGAGACAGGACAAGTGTCCTCACTGAGGGAAGAGTCTGTGTTTTCTAAGACGCGCTGGCAGGTGGCGCTGCCGGATACAGTTTTAGGATAGAACGTACGCTAAGATAAGGCAGGGAGTTTTCAGGCCAACGCTGTGTGACTTTGCTAGAGATCCGTTGTTAAAGCAGAGGCAGGGCTCAGCTGACAGTCCATGTGCTGTTCCAATCTCACAGCATGAGGCCTAAGTGAGGGTGACTCTGTGCCTGGGCACATGCCTGTCAGTATCTACAAATTTTGAACTCCCAGTCTGTCCCTTCCCACGCCCCTTCCCCTTGGCAACCACAAGTTTGTATTCTATGAGTCTGTTTCTGTTTTGTATTTATGTTCTTTTTTCTTCTTTTTGTAGATTCCACTACTTCAAAAAGATGCCTGTACCCCAATGTTCATAGCAGCACTATTTACAATAGCCAAGACATGGAAACAGCCTAAATGTCCACCAACAGATGACTGGATAAAGAAGACATGGTATATTTATACAATGGAATACTAGTTTTCTGTTGTTCTAAAGCTCTAATTACATCAGCTGGAGCAGCAGAGGCAGGTTGACTGGGACCTCATAGGCCAGAGTGAAGAGCGTGGACTTAAGTCTAGGGAAACTGACAAGCCACTGGAGACTTTTATGCTAAGGAAGTATAATAATCTGACTTCTGTATTTAGAGCATTGACTGCTTTTGGAAAATTGATTTTGGTGGAGGGGAATACCAAGAATGGAAGCAAGACTACCCTTCTGGGAAGCTATTACATCAATCATGCAGGAGATCTGGTGGTGTAGAGTAGATGTGAGCTGTGAAGATAGAAAGAAGTGAATGAATGAATCTGAGATCCAAGTTGCCAGTAGAGCTGACTGGACTGGCTGCCTGTGAATATGACGGGGAGTGATGGGGCAGAGGCATCAGAGATGTCTCCTCGGTGTTCAGACTGAGTGATGTAGGAAAAGGGAAATGTTTTTTAACTGAAGCAGAAAGGAGGGGAAGGCATAAATTAGGAGTTCAGGATTAACAGATACAAACTATTTTACATAAAAGACTTAAACAGCAAGGTCCCCCTGTATAGCACAGGGAACTATATTCAGTATCTTGTAATAACCCGTAATAAAAAGAGGGAGATCTATTAATTAAGATGTGCAGACAGGTTTTATTAACTGGGGATGATGTGAATGGAGGATTACTTCTCTTTGGGGTTTGGTAAATTAGAACTGTGAGACATCCAGGTAGTTATATCAAGCAGACAGGCAAGCAACTCTCTTAATCTAACTTAGTCCCAAAGAACATTTAAGGTCTACTTCAGTGCAATACTTCATTTTATTGCTACTAAAAAACAAAAACAAAACAAAAATATTGCCTTTATCATAATCCCTAGTTTCTATCAATTTCCTATTTTAGCACTGATCTAAAATATTTCAGCAGTGATATTTTAAATTTGAGAACAGGACTGGAGACTAAGGAGCTGACTGTAGACTTGACAATTAAGGTTTCAGTGTGCGTTGTTGGACTAGAGTGGGTTCTACTCTCATACTTAGACCTGTAACTAGAACTTCATGACACTGGCCTGAACCAAAGTGACCATTCCCCGGGGACCTCTCTCTAGCAGAAGTTTAAGAATTTATTCTCTAAAAAGAAAGCAAAGTTTTCCCTCTCAGTTGGTAGAACATATTTTTTTAAGCTTCCAGTATGTAACTCATGTGCTTCCAATACAGGAAAACACGTAACGTATTAAAAACTAAGCAAGGTGTTAGCCTTTAAAGAAGCCTAGAATTTAGCTGTAATGGAGATCACTCAATGCTGCAGAGCGTCTACCATAGCCAACACTATGTGGGTGTTACGTAAACGGAGCACAGATGTGGCAGCATTTATCCTCCCACTTGTCCAAGAGTGTTAGTCAGTAAAGGATGAAGCATCTGAGCTGTATCTTGAAGTGAGAATAGGAGTTTCTACGGAAGGAAAAGCAGAGGAATGGTAAGCTGAGTAACAGGAATGAAGTACGAGCAAAAGCAAGTGCAAGTGAAAATAAATTGACTTTTGCTTTATGGAGAGTCATTGTTGGAAAGGCACAAATGCTCCATGAGAGACTGCGGGGAGAGGAGATTGAAACAATAATTAGGCTACCTTGTGAAAGGTATTTGGATTGTGGATAATAAAAATAATATGAGAGTAACACAGTCATACTTGGGTTTTACAAAGAAAACTTTGTTTCTTCATTTACAATGCAATAAAGTCGAGGAAAAGGCAAGATTTCAAAAAGAGTTGAATGAAATGTCTCAAGACAGTAACAGTACACACCATGGACTGAATATTTGTTCTCCATGAAAACAAATTCATACACTGAAATCCTAACACCCAAGGCCTTTGGGAAGTGATTAGACCCTGATGGTGGATTGGTCAAAAATGGGATTAAGTGCCATTATAATGGGACCTCCAGGGCGATCCACACCCCTTCCTTCCCATGAGGAGACAGCCAGAAGGCACTCCGAACCAGAAAGCAGGCTCTTGCAGACACTGAATCTGCTGCCACCTTGATCTTGAACTTCCTAGGCCCTAGAATCGTGAAAAATAAATGTCTGTTATTTATAAGCCACCCAGTCCACGGTATTTTGTCGTAGCAGCCCAAATGGACTAAGGCAGAGAGACTGAAGAGACCAGGACAGAATTGCTAGAAAGTCCACAAAACTAGAATTTCCACAATAATGTGATTTCTTTTTCTGAATGTTTTAGGTGAAGGAGAGAGAAGTGTCTGAGATGATTCTGAGTCTCTCCTCTTGCGCGGCTGAGCGAATAGTGGTGTTTCTTAACCGAAGAAGGAAAGTCAGCTTGATGAGGGGTGAGTGGTATTACAGGGAGAATTCAGTATTTGGAAAACCAGTAAGCAGATAGGAACACAGCAGATAAATACGGAGAAAAACCAAAGCTCACGTCAGATCACGGAAAGTCATCAGCAAATCCCAGAAGGTGGCAATGCTGGACTGAAAGAAGTCACCGTGAATATATCATATTGAGAAGGGACCCACGCATAAGCTCTGGGGAGCCTGGACTTTCTAGGGATGGGCAGAGGAAGCCGGAGCGAACCAAAGAGAAGGGCTTGTCAGAGACACCATGGAGAAAAGACAAGGCCAGCCAGGAGGAGAGGGGGTGAAAACAAGAAAGAGCAAGGAACTGACCACAAAGTAAAGCTCCTGTGAGTAAATTCACTAGATGTATTTTTCTTTTCTCATTTTAATATGTTTTCATTTGAGAATTTCCATTTATCCCTGTGTTCTTTCTTTTGCTCTAATTCCATGTGTATTTTTCAAAATCCTGAAAAAAATCAATCTCCTTTCTATTCTTGTTACGTGTAAAATAAAACTCCAATAGTAATAAAATCAATGAAACCACATGAAAGAAAAAAATAGGACTGAAAATAGAATAGAATAAAAACACCTATAATTTATTTTTTATAGTACTGAGAAAAAATACACGTATCTATCCCAAAGGTTTCAAGTCATAATTTTTACATCCAAATGACACTTTTTAACCTTCTCTGGGGGCTCCACATATAAATCAGACATCAAAATATAGTGATGGTTTATTTGGAGAGCAGTATTATGTGTAGGGTAATTCAGTCATTTCTACGTATTTATTGATCAGGGATGGTTTGCTATAAGAGCAAAAAGACAACCTGAGCCTAGAGGAAAGTCTCCATTTCCTGGGAATCGGTTAATTATAGCACAAGACTAGGTGGTCTATTGCTGAGAGCATTACAGCTAAGGATCTGGAGTTTTCTGGAAAGGAAAAAATATTGCAATAAACTACAAAGAGGAAAACTTTATGTAACATGTAAATTTGAAGATGTTGAATTGTTGTGTTTGTCTGTTGAAATAAACTAAACTAAAGAAATGGAGTAAATGATAGTGTTGGTTAGATTCCTAACTTTTAAATAACTGATTGATGCTGTTCCCAGGACCTGGGTGAGTAATTAGCAATCCTTCTGCAGTGAGAAACAAACAAAAATAATACGACTATGTAATCACGAATTTGTGCAACCTCCCATGGTGCAGATAAATGATTCGTAACATCCCAGAAAAGCAGGACTTAAAGTAAAACATGAGCCCCAACAGGTTGGGGGTATTTACAAATAAGGTAACTACCCACAGTTAAGTTGGTGCTATTTCAACGCTTTACTGAAGAGCATCAGGGCTTCTGGAATGACGCCTTGCCTTTTTTTCCATAGGCACCTGGTTTAATGTCAGATTGCACTTTTAGCTGTAAAATAGGAATGATAATTTTGCTATTTTCGGAAGATTTTTGTAAGAAATAAATCAGAGAGTAATTTGAAGGCTGTCATAAACAGCAAAGCACGTAGGTAGAGTTTTGATGTTTACTTCCTTTGTTCCAGATATTACTTGACTCTCAGTAAATAGAGCTAAGCCTAATCCTCAAAAATATCTCAAAATTTCACTGCATCTCAAAAGATAAGACATATGAAACTGAAACAGACATGGATCCTTTTTCTATTATTTAGGTTTTGTTCATACCACCCCCCTCCCCTTCCTCATAACAGCCACCACCCCCCCAACCCCACCCCCGCCGCCACCAGTGATTGCTGCTTTTCTAATCCAAGGGAAAGGTACAGGAGAGTACAGAAAAATTTTATTGATTTTTATATCCATGAGTCCTCAGCTTAATTTCCTGGCCCAATTAAATGCTGTGTATTCATTTGTCCAAACATATTCATTTACATAATTTCCATTAAATGTCAGGCACTATCCAGTCACTACTGGGGATGCAGTAGTGATTGGATAGAAAAAGCTCCAAATCCTAACGGAGTATACATGCTGGTGGGGATGCCAGGGAATCCCAAAGTACAGCATATGCTATA
>NW_027329147.1:0-16836 GCF_048564905.1 Vicugna pacos | reverse complement strand
GTGCCATAACTCGACTTCATTGAGAAGCAGGTTTTTCCCGTTTCTAAGACGGGCTTCCGCTTTGAACTGCTAAACCATCACGGCACACTTTTTCTCCATACTTATTCCTGGAAAACTGAGCTCTCTGCCGGAGTAAAGACGGTTCCCGTCAGAGAAGTGTGGCTCCCTGTGCCAAGGTCAAAATGTAGAAGAAAGGGAAGATTCCTGTTTCCGAGGGTTCCATTTTGTCAGGTTAGAGATCTAGTCATCCGTGTGGCTGCGGTGGAATCTGCAGTATCTTGCCTCACAGTTTCCTTTTTCTGGCTTAGCAGGGGAGCCGCATTAGCTGAGGTCGCGGCGCTATGGCCCTTGTCAGGATCCCGGTGCTGAGGCAGCCCCTTCCCCCCACCCCCTCTCCTTGTCATTTTGATCGTGCAAACTGGGTGCCAGCTGTGTGAACCCTGCTCCTGGCCGCCACGATTGCCCCCCCCCTCCCCACGCGACGTGTCCCCAGTTCCTCGGCGTCCCTCACTGCAACCAGCTAGCTCCAGGAAGGGTGCGAGCTGGCTTCCGCTGTCGTCCTTCCTCCTTCCTGTCCAGGCGGGCCCTCCTTTTGCGCTAGTCGGCCCGAAACCTTCTCTCCCGCGCTGCATAGGCTGAAGGAATGCCTCAGCGTTTGCAGCCGCTAGAGGGCGCTCTTCTCCTCTCTTTGGGCCCCTTCAGCGCTTCCAGTGGAAATGTCCGAGGTGGGAAGGGCTTGGGGGTTCTCTGTATCTAGGGGCTCCCGATCCAGCCGATTCAACTAACTGTGGGTTGAAAATATTCGGGAAAAAACGGAAAGTTTCGAAAAGCGACAATTGAACTTGCCACACACCGGCAACCGCTTACATAGCATTCACGTTGCCTTGCATGCCGCGCGTCACCTAGAGATGATTTAAAGTACACAGGAGGACACAGCGAAAGAGAATGTGACAATGACTGTATGGGTATGTTTATGCATAAGTGGAAAATTGGGCTCTAGACTGGAATTCGACACAACATTGTAAAAACGACAGCAACGTGGAAGAAAAGTATGTTTGTATGTAAAAAATAAAGTCCTATGTCATTTTGTATAAGAGGCATCAGCATCCATGGATTTTGGCATCTGTGGGGAGTCCTGGAACCAGTGCCCCATGCTTACCAAGGCATGACTGGAAGCCCAGGCTCCTTATCCCAGCCTGTCATGTCCCCACGTGGTGTGAATCCTGCCTGTCCCACACTCCCCTGGTCACTCTCCTCCAGCCCTGCCAGACTGCCCTCTTCTTCTGGAACAGGCCAAGCTGAATGCACGTCATGTCTGGCCTCTAGGAATATCCGTTACTTTGTGAGCATGGCTCTGCTTCAGTAAGACGGGCTGCATTGTCACTAGAGAAGACGGGATGGAGGTTCCTTAAAAACCTACAGATGGACTTACCTGATGATCCAGCCTTCCCACGCCTGGGGATATGTCAAGAGAAAACTCTAACTCAAAAAGTCCCATGCACCTCAATGCTCACAGCAGCCCTATTTGTATTAGCCAGGACGTGGAACTAACCCCAACATCTAACGACTGGTGACTGGATAAAGAAGTCGTTGTCTTTTTATGCCGCGGAATACTACACAGCCGCGAAAAAGGATGGAACCATGCCATTTGCGGCAACATGGTTGGACACAGAGACAGTCCTTCTGAGTGAAGTAAGCCAGAAGAGAGAAAAATGCCGCATGACACAACTTCCATGTGAAATCTAAGAAAAAAAGACAGAAATGATCTTAACTGCAAAAGACAAATAGAGCCACAGACATAGAGAAACAAACTTATGGTTACCAGGGAGGGACGGCGGTGGGAAGGGGTAAATATGGGAATCGGAAAATTGCCCGTCTTGGGGAGTGGTGGACATGTTAGCTCTCTTGATTGTGGCGATGGCTTTCTGGGTGTAGACACGTATGAAAATTGATCGAATACTACACGTGAGATGTGTCTAATTGACGGAACAGAAATCGTAGCCCTGTAAAGGTGTTTTAAAACAAAGAGATGGGCTGCATTGTGTCCTATGTTTCTATGTGTCTTCAGGGAGGTCTCAGGGGGGCGGTGCTGGCCTTCCTGCCAACACGATGACATGAAGCCCGAACAATCCCCCAATCGATGGGAAGAAGAGACGAGCCATGGTCACATCTGGACCCCAAGCTTACCCGTGGTGCATGGGTGCCATTTATCGCCAATCCAGCGAGGTTCCGGCCAGAGCTAGAGGCCGGGGCAGCGAACCGGGAGCGGCACTAAGGAGCATCGTGGCGCAGAGGCTGGACTGGGGGCCCGCAGGCTCCTCCCAGGAGGAGCCTCAGGGTTTGGGAGGTGGCTAACGTGCCTGCTTCGTGTCACCAGCAAGTGATGCCACCCGTGGAAAATCAGCTGGAATCCTGAGCCGGGTCAGCCGTGGGTGATGCGGTAAAGGCTGCTTGCTAGCAGAGGGGAGGCCAGACGGACGGTGAAGCAAGCAACAGGCTGCTGAGCTTCCGGCCTGTGTTTACCGTGCTTTCCGTGTCTCCCTGCATCTCAGGGTCACCCGGAGGAATTCGCGTGGAGTTTAGAGGCCGACGGCCTCTCGGTTCCTCATCAGCCTGGCAAGCCCCCCAGCCCTCTGCGGCCAGACCTCTGCGAGCGTCTTTCCCTTGTTCTAGCAAAACCCTCCCCACCCTCGCCTGCGGCGGGCTTTTGTTTTTTTAATGGATGGCAGTGAGGATACCTTACAGCCTCCTCCGGCCCTTCCTTAGGGCTTCTGCCCTTAGACCACGGCAAGGGGCGGCCCCCCAACCCCCACCCCCGACACCCCCGCGCTGTCCTGGGTCCTGAACTACAGAGGGTCCCTCTGGCCCTGACACGCCCTCTGGCCACGCCCTCTACGGGGTGGAGTCAGCAGGGCCAAGGGGACACGCCCATTGGCTCCACCCCGTGCTCTGGAATCCCAGGACCCCGAATGCCCTGCCCCAGCAGCCCCTGACCCACTTGTAGTTTCTGCACCGGCTCTCCCCGGAGTTCAGCATCCCAGGACTCACAGAGAGGCCAACGGGCAGCTGTTGGCATGGAGGTTACGGACAGAGCCCGGATGTGAGGTCTGAGTGTCCCCCTGTGCACATCCAAGGCCCCTTGGGGCATGGGATGGACCCAGCATTGGGAAGAAAAGGGTCAGGCTGGCGGTCAGAGACTGGGAATCGGCTCTCCCCGCACTGTCGCTTTCTTCGCAGGACTCCCCTGAGTCTGGGAATTCTAAAGTTGAGCCTGGACGTTTGTGGCACGTGACAGTGACTTTGCGTGTGTGTGCGCGCGCCTGAGGACGTGTGTGGTTGTGTGTATGTTGTGGGGGTGTGTGTGGTCCATGACTCCGTGTGTGTGCGCGTGGGGATGTAGGCGGAGCAGAGTCAGTGTGTGTGCACGTGTGTTTGTGTGTACGTGCATGCATTAGTTTTAAGAATACTAGAAGCTGTCCTTCAGAAGTCTGCAGTAGTAAAAATTGTATGGTGTCCCTCACTGTATAATTCAAACTGAAAATAATCTTCAATCACCAGAAATGTAGTCCCCCCCAGATTCTGATCCCCCCCCCATACTGATTATGCCCTCATTGTACTGATGAGGAAACTAGCTTAGAGATGTTAAGTGACTCAGCCCAGGGCATGGAGCTCGCGAGCCCAGGGCCAGGACGCAGTCCAAGCGGCCGCGGCTCCAGAGGCCTGGAGCCCTGCTCACGACCGCGCGTGGCCTCTTGGCCGGGGTGGTGGGGGTGGGGTGGGGTGGGGGTGGGGGGAAGAGATTCTGACGGGCCGGGGCCAGCGTGCAGGCTGCCCAAGCCGCGGACTCTGCAAGTCGGGTGGAGAGTACCTGACGGCAGACGAGGGTAAAGGGCTGCTCAGAAATCAGATAGGTTCCTAGATCTTCGATGAGTAAGGAGGCTCAGTGCTCATCCTCGATCCCTTTGCTGGTGGCTAAAAGGGAGCAAGGCCCACGAGCGCGCTTCTGGGAGCGGCCTGCCAAAACCTGGAGCAGGGCTGCTCAGGACTGGCTCTGCAGCAGGAGCAGAGGGGGGCAATGTCGCCACCTGGTGGACATCCTTGGTAGTGGCAGTAGGAGGCCTAGCAGCCTGGGTATGGAGGCGGCAGGACGAGGTCCTAGTGGATGATCGTTTTCACATGGCTTAAAAAGCATTGCTTCATAGATTTTATCCACATTGGGGTCTATCCTACGATGGTAAATACGGTCTCCGTTACTCCATCTTAGCTGCATTGATTAATTTTGGTGAGGTTAGTTTTCTCTTCAATGATTTGGAAGCTATATGGTCTTCCAATTAAAATTCCCTCTAAGTTTTAATAAGTCATCTCTAAGTTCATAACTTTATGTATAATTGGACCAGTATTGCTATAACAGTCTCAAAAACGGAATAATCTATTAGATCTTGTTTCTCAATCATGATACATTTAGCATATTTTACCTCTCTGCTGTTCCCCATTGTGTGCGTGTGTGCGCGTGCGCGGGCTACAGTTACTGCTTTTTAGACAGTTGCTTTCAGTTTGTTGCATTCGCAATGAAAATATAGGTATAAACATCTTGGATTTAATTGCTCGCTACCGCTATTTAATCCCATGTCTTTCCCATTTTTGAGTTATTTACTTCTTTCCCAATCAAATGGACTCATGATTGGCTAATTTTTTTCCAGCGGTAGACTTGGAACCCATACCAGTCTATACGCAGCTTTATGTTCTCCTCAGCAACACCTCTCAGCCTCAACACCCAACAACACTCTCCGTATCTAGGGCCCCAAGGCTTGTTTTAAAATGCGGCATTGTTTCTCATGTCCCCCCGCCCCCCTCCCGCCCCAAAAAGGAAGCAAGAATCTTCCTTGATTTAACGTGCTGCCTTTTTAGGACTGGCTAGTCTTGTCTGCTGAATGGATATTAAGAGAGATTTCCTTAAACTTCCTCCTGCTTCGTGCCATAACTCGACTTCATTGAGAAGCAGGTTTTTCCCGTTTCTAAGACGGGCTTCCGCTTTGAACTGCTAAACCATCACGGCACACTTTTTCTCCATACTTATTCCTGGAAAACTGAGCTCTCTGCCGGAGTAAAGACGGTTCCCGTCAGAGAAGTGTGGCTCCCTGTGCCAAGGTCAAAATGTAGAAGAAAGGGAAGATTCCTGTTTCCGAGGGTTCCATTTTGTCAGGTTAGAGATCTAGTCATCCGTGTGGCTGCGGTGGAATCTGCAGTATCTTGCCTCACAGTTTCCTTTTTCTGGCTTAGCAGGGGAGCCGCATTAGCTGAGGTCGCGGCGCTATGGCCCTTGTCAGGATCCCGGTGCTGAGGCAGCCCCTTCCCCCCACCCCCTCTCCTTGTCATTTTGATCGTGCAAACTGGGTGCCAGCTGTGTGAACCCTGCTCCTGGCCGCCACGATTGCCCCCCCCCTCCCCACGCGACGTGTCCCCAGTTCCTCGGCGTCCCTCACTGCAACCAGCTAGCTCCAGGAAGGGTGCGAGCTGGCTTCCGCTGTCGTCCTTCCTCCTTCCTGTCCAGGCGGGCCCTCCTTTTGCGCTAGTCGGCCCGAAACCTTCTCTCCCGCGCTGCATAGGCTGAAGGAATGCCTCAGCGTTTGCAGCCGCTAGAGGGCGCTCTTCTCCTCTCTTTGGGCCCCTTCAGCGCTTCCAGTGGAAATGTCCGAGGTGGGAAGGGCTTGGGGGTTCTCTGTATCTAGGGGCTCCCGATCCAGCCGATTCAACTAACTGTGGGTTGAAAATATTCGGGAAAAAACGGAAAGTTTCGAAAAGCGACAATTGAACTTGCCACACACCGGCAACCGCTTACATAGCATTCACGTTGCCTTGCATGCCGCGCGTCACCTAGAGATGATTTAAAGTACACAGGAGGACACAGCGAAAGAGAATGTGACAATGACTGTATGGGTATGTTTATGCATAAGTGGAAAATTGGGCTCTAGACTGGAATTCGACACAACATTGTAAAAACGACAGCAACGTGGAAGAAAAGTATGTTTGTATGTAAAAAATAAAGTCCTATGTCATTTTGTATAAGAGGCATCAGCATCCATGGATTTTGGCATCTGTGGGGAGTCCTGGAACCAGTGCCCCATGCTTACCAAGGCATGACTGGAAGCCCAGGCTCCTTATCCCAGCCTGTCATGTCCCCACGTGGTGTGAATCCTGCCTGTCCCACACTCCCCTGGTCACTCTCCTCCAGCCCTGCCAGACTGCCCTCTTCTTCTGGAACAGGCCAAGCTGAATGCACGTCATGTCTGGCCTCTAGGAATATCCGTTACTTTGTGAGCATGGCTCTGCTTCAGTAAGACGGGCTGCATTGTCACTAGAGAAGACGGGATGGAGGTTCCTTAAAAACCTACAGATGGACTTACCTGATGATCCAGCCTTCCCACGCCTGGGGATATGTCAAGAGAAAACTCTAACTCAAAAAGTCCCATGCACCTCAATGCTCACAGCAGCCCTATTTGTATTAGCCAGGACGTGGAACTAACCCCAACATCTAACGACTGGTGACTGGATAAAGAAGTCGTTGTCTTTTTATGCCGCGGAATACTACACAGCCGCGAAAAAGGATGGAACCATGCCATTTGCGGCAACATGGTTGGACACAGAGACAGTCCTTCTGAGTGAAGTAAGCCAGAAGAGAGAAAAATGCCGCATGACACAACTTCCATGTGAAATCTAAGAAAAAAAGACAGAAATGATCTTAACTGCAAAAGACAAATAGAGCCACAGACATAGAGAAACAAACTTATGGTTACCAGGGAGGGACGGCGGTGGGAAGGGGTAAATATGGGAATCGGAAAATTGCCCGTCTTGGGGAGTGGTGGACATGTTAGCTCTCTTGATTGTGGCGATGGCTTTCTGGGTGTAGACACGTATGAAAATTGATCAAATACTACACGTGAGATGTGTCTAATTGACGGAACAGAAATCGTAGCCCTGTAAAGGTGTTTTAAAACAAAGAGATGGGCTGCATTGTGTCCTATGTTTCTATGTGTCTTCAGGGAGGTCTCAGGGGGGCGGTGCTGGCCTTCCTGCCAACACGATGACATGAAGCCCGAACAATCCCCCAATCGATGGGAAGAAGAGACGAGCCATGGTCACATCTGGACCCCAAGCTTACCCGTGGTGCATGGGTGCCATTTATCGCCAATCCAGCGAGGTTCCGGCCAGAGCTAGAGGCCGGGGCAGCGAACCGGGAGCGGCACTAAGGAGCATCGTGGCGCAGAGGCTGGACTGGGGGCCCGCAGGCTCCTCCCAGGAGGAGCCTCAGGGTTTGGGAGGTGGCTAACGTGCCTGCTTCGTGTCACCAGCAAGTGATGCCACCCGTGGAAAATCAGCTGGAATCCTGAGCCGGGTCAGCCGTGGGTGATGCGGTAAAGGCTGCTTGCTAGCAGAGGGGAGGCCAGACGGACGGTGAAGCAAGCAACAGGCTGCTGAGCTTCCGGCCTGTGTTTACCGTGCTTTCCGTGTCTCCCTGCATCTCAGGGTCACCCGGAGGAATTCGTGTGGAGTTTAGAGGCCGACGGCCTCTCGGTTCCTCATCAGCCTGGCAAGCCCCCCAGCCCTCTGCGGCCAGACCTCTGCGAGCGTCTTTCCCTTGTTCTAGCAAAACCCTCCCCACCCTCGCCTGCGGCGGGCTTTTGTTTTTTTAATGGATGGCAGTGAGGATACCTTACAGCCTCCTCCGGCCCTTCCTTAGGGCTTCTGCCCTTAGACCACGGCAAGGGGCGGCCCCCCAACCCCCACCCCCGACACCCCCGCGCTGTCCTGGGTCCTGAACTACAGAGGGTCCCTCTGGCCCTGACACGCCCTCTGGCCACGCCCTCTACGGGGTGGAGTCAGCAGGGCCAAGGGGACACGCCCATTGGCTCCACCCCGTGCTCTGGAATCCCAGGACCCCGAATGCCCTGCCCCAGCAGCCCCTGACCCACTTGTAGTTTCTGCACCGGCTCTCCCCGGAGTTCAGCATCCCAGGACTCACAGAGAGGCCAACGGGCAGCTGTTGGCATGGAGGTTACGGACAGAGCCCGGATGTGAGGTCTCAGTGTCCCCCTGTGCACATCCAAGGCCCCTTGGGGCATGGGATGGACCCAGCATTGGGAAGAAAAGGGTCAGGCTGGCGGTCAGAGACTGGGAATCGGCTCTCCCCGCACTGTCGCTTTCTTCGCAGGACTCCCCTGAGTCTGGGAATTCTAAAGTTGAGCCTGGACGTTTGTGGCACGTGACAGTGACTTTGCGTGTGTGTGCGCGCGCCTGAGGACGTGTGTGGTTGTGTGTATGTTGTGGGGGTGTGTGTGGTCCATGACTCCGTGTGTGTGCGCGTGGGGATGTAGGCGGAGCAGAGTCAGTGTGTGTGCACGTGTGTTTGTGTGTACGTGCATGCATTAGTTTTAAGAATACTAGAAGCTGTCCTTCAGAAGTCTGCAGTAGTAAAAATTGTATGGTGTCCCTCACTGTATAATTCAAACTGAAAATAATCTTCAATCACCAGAAATGTAGTCCCCCCCAGATTCTGATCCCCCCCCCATACTGATTATGCCCTCATTGTACTGATGAGGAAACTAGCTTAGAGATGTTAAGTGACTCAGCCCAGGGCATGGAGCTCGCGAGCCCAGGGCCAGGACGCAGTCCAAGCGGCCGCGGCTCCAGAGGCCTGGAGCCCTGCTCACGACCGCGCGTGGCCTCTTGGCCGGGGTGGTGGGGGTGGGGTGGGGTGGGGGTGGGGGGAAGAGATTCTGACGGGCCGGGGCCAGCGTGCAGGCTGCCCAAGCCGCGGACTCTGCAAGTCGGGTGGAGAGTACCTGACGGCAGACGAGGGTAAAGGGCTGCTCAGAAATCAGATAGGTTCCTAGATCTTCGATGAGTAAGGAGGCTCAGTGCTCATCCTCGATCCCTTTGCTGGTGGCTAAAAGGGAGCAAGGCCCACGAGCGCGCTTCTGGGAGCGGCCTGCCAAAACCTGGAGCAGGGCTGCTCAGGACTGGCTCTGCAGCAGGAGCAGAGGGGGGCAATGTCGCCACCTGGTGGACATCCTTGGTAGTGGCAGTAGGAGGCCTAGCAGCCTGGGTATGGAGGCGGCAGGACGAGGTCCTAGTGGATGATCGTTTTCACATGGCTTAAAAAGCATTGCTTCATAGATTTTATCCACATTGGGGTCTATCCTACGATGGTAAATACGGTCTCCGTTACTCCATCTTAGCTGCATTGATTAATTTTGGTGAGGTTAGTTTTCTCTTCAATGATTTGGAAGCTATATGGTCTTCCAATTAAAATTCCCTCTAAGTTTTAATAAGTCATCTCTAAGTTCATAACTTTATGTATAATTGGACCAGTATTGCTATAACAGTCTCAAAAACGGAATAATCTATTAGATCTTGTTTCTCAATCATGATACATTTAGCATATTTTACCTCTCTGCTGTTCCCCATTGTGTGCGTGTGTGCGCGTGCGCGGGCTACAGTTACTGCTTTTTAGACAGTTGCTTTCAGTTTGTTGCATTCGCAATGAAAATATAGGTATAAACATCTTGGATTTAATTGCTCGCTACCGCTATTTAATCCCATGTCTTTCCCATTTTTGAGTTATTTACTTCTTTCCCAATCAAATGGACTCATGATTGGCTAATTTTTTTCCAGCGGTAGACTTGGAACCCATACCAGTCTATACGCAGCTTTATGTTCTCCTCAGCAACACCTCTCAGCCTCAACACCCAACAACACTCTCCGTATCTAGGGCCCCAAGGCTTGTTTTAAAATGCGGCATTGTTTCTCATGTCCCCCCGCCCCCCTCCCGCCCCAAAAAGGAAGCAAGAATCTTCCTTGATTTAACGTGCTGCCTTTTTAGGACTGGCTAGTCTTGTCTGCTGAATGGATATTAAGAGAGATTTCCTTAAACTTCCTCCTGCTTCGTGCCATAACTCGACTTCATTGAGAAGCAGGTTTTTCCCGTTTCTAAGACGGGCTTCCGCTTTGAACTGCTAAACCATCACGGCACACTTTTTCTCCATACTTATTCCTGGAAAACTGAGCTCTCTGCCGGAGTAAAGACGGTTCCCGTCAGAGAAGTGTGGCTCCCTGTGCCAAGGTCAAAATGTAGAAGAAAGGGAAGATTCCTGTTTCCGAGGGTTCCATTTTGTCAGGTTAGAGATCTAGTCATCCGTGTGGCTGCGGTGGAATCTGCAGTATCTTGCCTCACAGTTTCCTTTTTCTGGCTTAGCAGGGGAGCCGCATTAGCTGAGGTCGCGGCGCTATGGCCCTTGTCAGGATCCCGGTGCTGAGGCAGCCCCTTCCCCCCACCCCCTCTCCTTGTCATTTTGATCGTGCAAACTGGGTGCCAGCTGTGTGAACCCTGCTCCTGGCCGCCACGATTGCCCCCCCCCTCCCCACGCGACGTGTCCCCAGTTCCTCGGCGTCCCTCACTGCAACCAGCTAGCTCCAGGAAGGGTGCGAGCTGGCTTCCGCTGTCGTCCTTCCTCCTTCCTGTCCAGGCGGGCCCTCCTTTTGCGCTAGTCGGCCCGAAACCTTCTCTCCCGCGCTGCATAGGCTGAAGGAATGCCTCAGCGTTTGCAGCCGCTAGAGGGCGCTCTTCTCCTCTCTTTGGGCCCCTTCAGCGCTTCCAGTGGAAATGTCCGAGGTGGGAAGGGCTTGGGGGTTCTCTGTATCTAGGGGCTCCCGATCCAGCCGATTCAACTAACTGTGGGTTGAAAATATTCGGGAAAAAACGGAAAGTTTCGAAAAGCGACAATTGAACTTGCCACACACCGGCAACCGCTTACATAGCATTCACGTTGCCTTGCATGCCGCGCGTCACCTAGAGATGATTTAAAGTACACAGGAGGACACAGCGAAAGAGAATGTGACAATGACTGTATGGGTATGTTTATGCATAAGTGGAAAATTGGGCTCTAGACTGGAATTCGACACAACATTGTAAAAACGACAGCAACGTGGAAGAAAAGTATGTTTGTATGTAAAAAATAAAGTCCTATGTCATTTTGTATAAGAGGCATCAGCATCCATGGATTTTGGCATCTGTGGGGAGTCCTGGAACCAGTGCCCCATGCTTACCAAGGCATGACTGGAAGCCCAGGCTCCTTATCCCAGCCTGTCATGTCCCCACGTGGTGTGAATCCTGCCTGTCCCACACTCCCCTGGTCACTCTCCTCCAGCCCTGCCAGACTGCCCTCTTCTTCTGGAACAGGCCAAGCTGAATGCACGTCATGTCTGGCCTCTAGGAATATCCGTTACTTTGTGAGCATGGCTCTGCTTCAGTAAGACGGGCTGCATTGTCACTAGAGAAGACGGGATGGAGGTTCCTTAAAAACCTACAGATGGACTTACCTGATGATCCAGCCTTCCCACGCCTGGGGATATGTCAAGAGAAAACTCTAACTCAAAAAGTCCCATGCACCTCAATGCTCACAGCAGCCCTATTTGTATTAGCCAGGACGTGGAACTAACCCCAACATCTAACGACTGGTGACTGGATAAAGAAGTCGTTGTCTTTTTATGCCGCGGAATACTACACAGCCGCGAAAAAGGATGGAACCATGCCATTTGCGGCAACATGGTTGGACACAGAGACAGTCCTTCTGAGTGAAGTAAGCCAGAAGAGAGAAAAATGCCGCATGACACAACTTCCATGTGAAATCTAAGAAAAAAAGACAGAAATGATCTTAACTGCAAAAGACAAATAGAGCCACAGACATAGAGAAACAAACTTATGGTTACCAGGGAGGGACGGCGGTGGGAAGGGGTAAATATGGGAATCGGAAAATTGCCCGTCTTGGGGAGTGGTGGACATGTTAGCTCTCTTGATTGTGGCGATGGCTTTCTGGGTGTAGACACGTATGAAAATTGATCGAATACTACACGTGAGATGTGTCTAATTGACGGAACAGAAATCGTAGCCCTGTAAAGGTGTTTTAAAACAAAGAGATGGGCTGCATTGTGTCCTATGTTTCTATGTGTCTTCAGGGAGGTCTCAGGGGGGCGGTGCTGGCCTTCCTGCCAACACGATGACATGAAGCCCGAACAATCCCCCAATCGATGGGAAGAAGAGACGAGCCATGGTCACATCTGGACCCCAAGCTTACCCGTGGTGCATGGGTGCCATTTATCGCCAATCCAGCGAGGTTCCGGCCAGAGCTAGAGGCCGGGGCAGCGAACCGGGAGCGGCACTAAGGAGCATCGTGGCGCAGAGGCTGGACTGGGGGCCCGCAGGCTCCTCCCAGGAGGAGCCTCAGGGTTTGGGAGGTGGCTAACGTGCCTGCTTCGTGTCACCAGCAAGTGATGCCACCCGTGGAAAATCAGCTGGAATCCTGAGCCGGGTCAGCCGTGGGTGATGCGGTAAAGGCTGCTTGCTAGCAGAGGGGAGGCCAGACGGACGGTGAAGCAAGCAACAGGCTGCTGAGCTTCCGGCCTGTGTTTACCGTGCTTTCCGTGTCTCCCTGCATCTCAGGGTCACCCGGAGGAATTCGTGTGGAGTTTAGAGGCCGACGGCCTCTCGGTTCCTCATCAGCCTGGCAAGCCCCCCAGCCCTCTGCGGCCAGACCTCTGCGAGCGTCTTTCCCTTGTTCTAGCAAAACCCTCCCCACCCTCGCCTGCGGCGGGCTTTTGTTTTTTTAATGGATGGCAGTGAGGATACCTTACAGCCTCCTCCGGCCCTTCCTTAGGGCTTCTGCCCTTAGACCACGGCAAGGGGCGGCCCCCCAACCCCCACCCCCGACACCCCCGCGCTGTCCTGGGTCCTGAACTACAGAGGGTCCCTCTGGCCCTGACACGCCCTCTGGCCACGCCCTCTACGGGGTGGAGTCAGCAGGGCCAAGGGGACACGCCCATTGGCTCCACCCCGTGCTCTGGAATCCCAGGACCCCGAATGCCCTGCCCCAGCAGCCCCTGACCCACTTGTAGTTTCTGCACCGGCTCTCCCCGGAGTTCAGCATCCCAGGACTCACAGAGAGGCCAACGGGCAGCTGTTGGCATGGAGGTTACGGACAGAGCCCGGATGTGAGGTCTCAGTGTCCCCCTGTGCACATCCAAGGCCCCTTGGGGCATGGGATGGACCCAGCATTGGGAAGAAAAGGGTCAGGCTGGCGGTCAGAGACTGGGAATCGGCTCTCCCCGCACTGTCGCTTTCTTCGCAGGACTCCCCTGAGTCTGGGAATTCTAAAGTTGAGCCTGGACGTTTGTGGCACGTGACAGTGACTTTGCGTGTGTGTGCGCGCGCCTGAGGACGTGTGTGGTTGTGTGTATGTTGTGGGGGTGTGTGTGGTCCATGACTCCGTGTGTGTGCGCGTGGGGATGTAGGCGGAGCAGAGTCAGTGTGTGTGCACGTGTGTTTGTGTGTACGTGCATGCATTAGTTTTAAGAATACTAGAAGCTGTCCTTCAGAAGTCTGCAGTAGTAAAAATTGTATGGTGTCCCTCACTGTATAATTCAAACTGAAAATAATCTTCAATCACCAGAAATGTAGTCCCCCCCAGATTCTGATCCCCCCCCCATACTGATTATGCCCTCATTGTACTGATGAGGAAACTAGCTTAGAGATGTTAAGTGACTCAGCCCAGGGCATGGAGCTCGCGAGCCCAGGGCCAGGACGCAGTCCAAGCGGCCGCGGCTCCAGAGGCCTGGAGCCCTGCTCACGACCGCGCGTGGCCTCTTGGCCGGGGTGGTGGGGGTGGGGTGGGGTGGGGGTGGGGGGAAGAGATTCTGACGGGCCGGGGCCAGCGTGCAGGCTGCCCAAGCCGCGGACTCTGCAAGTCGGGTGGAGAGTACCTGACGGCAGACGAGGGTAAAGGGCTGCTCAGAAATCAGATAGGTTCCTAGATCTTCGATGAGTAAGGAGGCTCAGTGCTCATCCTCGATCCCTTTGCTGGTGGCTAAAAGGGAGCAAGGCCCACGAGCGCGCTTCTGGGAGCGGCCTGCCAAAACCTGGAGCAGGGCTGCTCAGGACTGGCTCTGCAGCAGGAGCAGAGGGGGGCAATGTCGCCACCTGGTGGACATCCTTGGTAGTGGCAGTAGGAGGCCTAGCAGCCTGGGTATGGAGGCGGCAGGACGAGGTCCTAGTGGATGATCGTTTTCACATGGCTTAAAAAGCATTGCTTCATAGATTTTATCCACATTGGGGTCTATCCTACGATGGTAAATACGGTCTCCGTTACTCCATCTTAGCTGCATTGATTAATTTTGGTGAGGTTAGTTTTCTCTTCAATGATTTGGAAGCTATATGGTCTTCCAATTAAAATTCCCTCTAAGTTTTAATAAGTCATCTCTAAGTTCATAACTTTATGTATAATTGGACCAGTATTGCTATAACAGTCTCAAAAACGGAATAATCTATTAGATCTTGTTTCTCAATCATGATACATTTAGCATATTTTACCTCTCTGCCGTTCCCCATTGTGTGCGTGTGTGCGCGTGCGCGGGCTACAGTTACTGCTTTTTAGACAGTTGCTTTCAGTTTGTTGCATTCGCAATGAAAATATAGGTATAAACATCTTGGATTTAATTGCTCGCTACCGCTATTTAATCCCATGTCTTTCCCATTTTTGAGTTATTTACTTCTTTCCCAATCAAATGGACTCATGATTGGCTAATTTTTTTCCAGCGGTAGACTTGGAACCCATACCAGTCTATACGCAGCTTTATGTTCTCCTCAGCAACACCTCTCAGCCTCAACACCCAACAACACTCTCCGTATCTAGGGCCCCAAGGCTTGTTTTAAAATGCGGCATTGTTTCTCATGTCCCCCCGCCCCCCTCCCGCCCCAAAAAGGAAGCAAGAATCTTCCTTGATTTAACGTGCTGCCTTTTTAGGACTGGCTAGTCTTGTCTGCTGAATGGATATTAAGAGAGATTTCCTTAAACTTCCTCCTGCTTCGTGCCATAACTCGACTTCATTGAGAAGCAGGTTTTTCCCGTTTCTAAGACGGGCTTCCGCTTTGAACTGCTAAACCATCACGGCACACTTTTTCTCCATACTTATTCCTGGAAAACTGAGCTCTCTGCCGGAGTAAAGACGGTTCCCGTCAGAGAAGTGTGGCTCCCTGTGCCAAGGTCAAAATGTAGAAGAAAGGGAAGATTCCTGTTTCCGAGGGTTCCATTTTGTCAGGTTAGAGATCTAGTCATCCGTGTGGCTGCGGTGGAATCTGCAGTATCTTGCCTCACAGTTTCCTTTTTCTGGCTTAGCAGGGGAGCCGCATTAGCTGAGGTCGCGGCGCTATGGCCCTTGTCAGGATCCCGGTGCTGAGGCAGCCCCTTCCCCCCACCCCCTCTCCTTGTCATTTTGATCGTGCAAACTGGGTGCCAGCTGTGTGAACCCTGCTCCTGGCCGCCACGATTGCCCCCCCCCTCCCCACGCGACGTGTCCCCAGTTCCTCGGCGTCCCTCACTGCAACCAGCTAGCTCCAGGAAGGGTGCGAGCTGGCTTCCGCTGTCGTCCTTCCTCCTTCCTGTCCAGGCGGGCCCTCCTTTTGCGCTAGTCGGCCCGAAACCTTCTCTCCCGCGCTGCATAGGCTGAAGGAATGCCTCAGCGTTTGCAGCCGCTAGAGGGCGCTCTTCTCCTCTCTTTGGGCCCCTTCAGCGCTTCCAGTGGAAATGTCCGAGGTGGGAAGGGCTTGGGGGTTCTCTGTATCTAGGGGCTCCCGATCCAGCCGATTCAACTAACTGTGGGTTGAAAATATTCGGGAAAAAACGGAAAGTTTCGAAAAGCGACAATTGAACTTGCCACACACCGGCAACCGCTTACATAGCATTCACGTTGCCTTGCATGCCGCGCGTCACCTAGAGATGATTTAAAGTACACAGGAGGACACAGCGAAAGAGAATGTGACAATGACTGTATGGGTATGTTTATGCATAAGTGGAAAATTGGGCTCTAGACTGGAATTCGACACAACATTGTAAAAACGACAGCAACGTGGAAGAAAAGTATGTTTGTATGTAAAAAATAAAGTCCTATGTCATTTTGTATAAGAGGCATCAGCATCCATGGATTTTGGCATCTGTGGGGAGTCCTGGAACCAGTGCCCCATGCTTACCAAGGCATGACTGGAAGCCCAGGCTCCTTATCCCAGCCTGTCATGTCCCCACGTGGTGTGAATCCTGCCTGTCCCACACTCCCCTGGTCACTCTCCTCCAGCCCTGCCAGACTGCCCTCTTCTTCTGGAACAGGCCAAGCTGAATGCACGTCATGTCTGGCCTCTAGGAATATCCGTTACTTTGTGAGCATGGCTCTGCTTCAGTAAGACGGGCTGCATTGTCACTAGAGAAGACGGGATGGAGGTTCCTTAAAAACCTACAGATGGACTTACCTGATGATCCAGCCTTCCCACGCCTGGGGATATGTCAAGAGAAAACTCTAACTCAAAAAGTCCCATGCACCTCAATGCTCACAGCAGCCCTATTTGTATTAGCCAGGACGTGGAACTAACCCCAACATCTAACGACTGGTGACTGGATAAAGAAGTCGTTGTCTTTTTATGCCGCGGAATACTACACAGCCGCGAAAAAGGATGGAACCATGCCATTTGCGGCAACATGGTTGGACACAGAGACAGTCCTTCTGAGTGAAGTAAGCCAGAAGAGAGAAAAATGCCGCATGACACAACTTCCATGTGAAATCTAAGAAAAAAAGACAGAAATGATCTTAACTGCAAAAGACAAATAGAGCCACAGACATAGAGAAACAAACTTATGGTTACCAGGGAGGGACGGCGGTGGGAAGGGGTAAATATGGGAATCGGAAAATTGCCCGTCTTGGGGAGTGGTGGACATGTTAGCTCTCTTGATTGTGGCGATG
>NW_027329146.1:0-16901 GCF_048564905.1 Vicugna pacos | reverse complement strand
GGTCCTTCTGTCTGGGATGCAGTTTCCCTACATCTTCTCGTGGCTACTTCCTTCAACTTTATTCGGGTCTCTGCTCAAGTTACTACACCCCCAGAGAGGTGATCCCTGACCAAATGTCTGTGAACCTCCAAACACTTCCTTGCATGTACCTGACTAGGATATAGCATATGCTGTACTTTGGGATTCCCTGGCATCCCCACCAGCATGTATACTCCGTTAGGATTTGGAGCTTTTTCTATCCAATCACTACTGCATCCCCAGTAGTGACTGGATAGTGCCTGACATTTAATGGAAATTATGTAAATGAATATGTTTGGACAAATGAATACACAGCATTTAATTGGGCCAGGAAATTAAGCTGAGGACTCATGGATATAAAAATCAATAAAATTTTTCTGTACTCTCCTGTACCTTTCCCTTGGATTAGAAAAGCAGCAATCACTGGTGGCGGCGGGGGTGGGGTTGGGGGGGTGGTGGCTGTTATGAGGAAGGGGAGGGGGGTGGTATGAACAAAACCTAAATAATAGAAAAAGGATCCATGTCTGTTTCAGTTTCATATGTCTTATCTTTTGAGATGCAGTGAAATTTTGAGATATTTTTGAGGATTAGGCTTAGCTCTATTTACTGAGAGTCAAGTAATATCTGGAACAAAGGAAGTAAACATCAAAACTCTACCTACGTGCTTTGCTGTTTATGACAGCCTTCAAATTACTCTCTGATTTATTTCTTACAAAAATCTTCCGAAAATAGCAAAATTATCATTCCTATTTTACAGCTAAAAGTGCAATCTGACATTAAACCAGGTGCCTATGGAAAAAAAGGCAAGGCGTCATTCCAGAAGCCCTGATGCTCTTCAGTAAAGCGTTGAAATAGCACCAACTTAACTGTGGGTAGTTACCTTATTTGTAAATACCCCCAACCTGTTGGGGCTCATGTTTTACTTTAAGTCCTGCTTTTCTGGGATGTTACGAATCATTTATCTGCACCATGGGAGGTTGCACAAATTCGTGATTACATAGTCGTATTATTTTTGTTTGTTTCTCACTGCAGAAGGATTGCTAATTACTCACCCAGGTCCTGGGAACAGCATCAATCAGTTATTTAAAAGTTAGGAATCTAACCAACACTATCATTTACTCCATTTCTTTAGTTTAGTTTATTTCAACAGACAAACACAACAATTCAACATCTTCAAATTTACATGTTACATAAAGTTTTCCTCTTTGTAGTTTATTGCAATATTTTTTCCTTTCCAGAAAACTCCAGATCCTTAGCTGTAATGCTCTCAGCAATAGACCACCTAGTCTTGTGCTATAATTAACCGATTCCCAGGAAATGGAGACTTTCCTCTAGGCTCAGGTTGTCTTTTTGCTCTTATAGCAAACCATCCCTGATCAATAAATACGTAGAAATGACTGAATTACCCTACACATAATACTGCTCTCCAAATAAACCATCACTATATTTTGATGTCTGATTTATATGTGGAGCCCCCAGAGAAGGTTAAAAAGTGTCATTTGGATGTAAAAATTATGACTTGAAACCTTTGGGATAGATACGTGTATTTTTTCTCAGTACTATAAAAAATAAATTATAGGTGTTTTTATTCTATTCTATTTTCAGTCCTATTTTTTTCTTTCATGTGGTTTCATTGATTTTATTACTATTGGAGTTTTATTTTACACGTAACAAGAATAGAAAGGAGATTGATTTTTTTCAGGATTTTGAAAAATACACATGGAATTAGAGCAAAAGAAAGAACACAGGGATAAATGGAAATTCTCAAATGAAAACATATTAAAATGAGAAAAGAAAAATACATCTAGTGAATTTACTCACAGGAGCTTTACTTTGTGGTCAGTTCCTTGCTCTTTCTTGTTTTCACCCCCTCTCCTCCTGGCTGGCCTTGTCTTTTCTCCATGGTGTCTCTGACAAGCCCTTCTCTTTGGTTCGCTCCGGCTTCCTCTGCCCATCCCTAGAAAGTCCAGGCTCCCCAGAGCTTATGCGTGGGTCCCTTCTCAATATGATATATTCACGGTGACTTCTTTCAGTCCAGCATTGCCACCTTCTGGGATTTGCTGATGACTTTCCGTGATCTGACGTGAGCTTTGGTTTTTCTCCGTATTTATCTGCTGTGTTCCTATCTGCTTACTGGTTTTCCAAATACTGAATTCTCCCTGTAATACCACTCACCCCTCATCAAGCTGACTTTCCTTCTTCGGTTAAGAAACACCACTATTCGCTCAGCCGCGCAAGAGGAGAGACTCAGAATCATCTCAGACACTTCTCTCTCCTTCACCTAAAACATTCAGAAAAAGAAATCACATTATTGTGGAAATTCTAGTTTTGTGGACTTTCTAGCAATTCTGTCCTGGTCTCTTCAGTCTCTCTGCCTTAGTCCATTTGGGCTGCTACGACAAAATACCGTGGACTGAGTGGCTTATAAATAACAGACATTTATTTTTCACGATTCTAGGGCCTAGGAAGTTCAAGATCAAGGTGGCAGCAGATTCAGTGTCTGCAAGAGCCTGCTTTCTGGTTCGGAGTGCCTTCTGGCTGTCTCCTCATGGGAAGGAAGGGGTGTGGATCGCCCTGGAGGTCCCATTATAATGGCACTTAATCCCATTTTTGACCAATCCACCATCAGGGTCTAATCACTTCCCAAAGGCCTTGGGTGTTAGGATTTCAGTGTATGAATTTGTTTTCATGGAGAACAAATATTCAGTCCATGGTGTGTACTGTTACTGTCTTGAGACATTTCATTCAACTCTTTTTGAAATCTTGCCTTTTCCTCGACTTTATTGCATTGTAAATGAAGAAACAAAGTTTTCTTTGTAAAACCCAAGTATGACTGTGTTACTCTCATATTATTTTTATTATCCACAATCCAAATACCTTTCACAAGGTAGCCTAATTATTGTTTCAATCTCCTCTCCCCGCAGTCTCTCATGCAGCATTTGTGCCTTTCCAACAATGACTCTCCATAAAGCAAAAGTCAATTTATTTTCACTTGCACTTGCTTTTGCTCGTACTTCATTCCTGTTACTCAGCTTACCATTCCTCTGCTTTTCCTTCCGTAGAAACTCCTATTCTCACTTCAAGATACAGCTCAGATGCTTCATCCTTTACTGACTAACACTCTTGGACAAGTGGGAGGATAAATGCTGCCACATCTGTGCTCCGTTTACGTAACACCCACATAGTGTTGGCTATGGTAGACGCTCTGCAGCATTGAGTGATCTCCATTACAGCTAAATTCTAGGCTTCTTTAAAGGCTAACACCTTGCTTAGTTTTTAATACGTTACGTGTTTTCCTGTATTGGAAGCACATGAGTTACATACTGGAAGCTTAAAAAAATATGTTCTACCAACTGAGAGGGAAAACTTTGCTTTCTTTTTAGAGAATAAATTCTTAAACTTCTGCTAGAGAGAGGTCCCCGGGGAATGGTCACTTTGGTTCAGGCCAGTGTCATGAAGTTCTAGTTACAGGTCTAAGTATGAGAGTAGAACCCACTCTAGTCCAACAACGCACACTGAAACCTTAATTGTCAAGTCTACAGTCAGCTCCTTAGTCTCCAGTCCTGTTCTCAAATTTAAAATATCACTGCTGAAATATTTTAGATCAGTGCTAAAATAGGAAATTGATAGAAACTAGGGATTATGATAAAGGCAATATTTTTGTTTTGTTTTTGTTTTTTAGTAGCAATAAAATGAAGTATTGCACTGAAGTAGACCTTAAATGTTCTTTGGGACTAAGTTAGATTAAGAGAGTTGCTTGCCTGTCTGCTTGATATAACTACCTGGATGTCTCACAGTTCTAATTTACCAAACCCCAAAGAGAAGTAATCCTCCATTCACATCATCCCCAGTTAATAAAACCTGTCTGCACATCTTAATTAATAGATCTCCCTCTTTTTATTACGGGTTATTACAAGATACTGAATATAGTTCCCTGTGCTATACAGGGGGACCTTGCTGTTTAAGTCTTTTATGTAAAATAGTTTGTATCTGTTAATCCTGAACTCCTAATTTATGCCTTCCCCTCCTTTCTGCTTCAGTTAAAAAACATTTCCCTTTTCCTACATCACTCAGTCTGAACACCGAGGAGACATCTCTGATGCCTCTGCCCCATCACTCCCCGTCATATTCACAGGCAGCCAGTCCAGTCAGCTCTACTGGCAACTTGGATCTCAGATTCATTCATTCACTTCTTTCTATCTTCACAGCTCACATCTACTCTACACCACCAGATCTCCTGCATGATTGATGTAATAGCTTCCCAGAAGGGTAGTCTTGCTTCCATTCTTGGTATTCCCCTCCACCAAAATCAATTTTCCAAAAGCAGTCAATGCTCTAAATACAGAAGTCAGATTATTATACTTCCTTAGCATAAAAGTCTCCAGTGGCTTGTCAGTTTCCCTAGACTTAAGTCCACGCTCTTCACTCTGGCCTATGAGGTCCCAGTCAACCTGCCTCTGCTGCTCCAGCTGATGTAATTAGAGCTTTAGAACAACAGAAAACTAGTATTCCATTGTATAAATATACCATGTCTTCTTTATCCAGTCATCTGTTGGTGGACATTTAGGCTGTTTCCATGTCTTGGCTATTGTAAATAGTGCTGCTATGAACATTGGGGTACAGGCATCTTTTTGAAGTAGTGGAATCTACAAAAAGAAGAAAAAAGAACATAAATACAAAACAGAAACAGACTCATAGAATACAAACTTGTGGTTGCCAAGGGGAAGGGGCGTGGGAAGGGACAGACTGGGAGTTCAAAATTTGTAGATACTGACAGGCATGTGCCCAGGCACAGAGTCACCCTCACTTAGGCCTCATGCTGTGAGATTGGAACAGCACATGGACTGTCAGCTGAGCCCTGCCTCTGCTTTAACAACGGATCTCTAGCAAAGTCACACAGCGTTGGCCTGAAAACTCCCTGCCTTATCTTAGCGTACGTTCTATCCTAAAACTGTATCCGGCAGCGCCACCTGCCAGCGCGTCTTAGAAAACACAGACTCTTCCCTCAGTGAGGACACTTGTCCTGTCTCTTTCCGTAAGGCCTCTTTGACATCAGCCAGGGGGAGAACGCAGGCCCCCAGATGCCCTCGTACTCCACACGCTTCTCCACTTATGTGGAGCCAACCCAGCCCCCAATGCCTGATCAGAGCCCTCCCGTGTCCCCGTCATGCTGTGCAGCGATGTAGGTGGTCACTGTTCATTCCTGGGGATGAGAGGACATACAAGAGCAGATTTCACTGAAAATGTGCGGGAGGCGAGATGGGGATCGTGATGGATGGTGAGCAGCTGGCAGCCGCTGGAGCACGGGTGTCCTGGGCTCCCCGAGGCACTGACTTCTGTGGTTCCAGGCAGATCAGACTTTGGATGGGTTGGATTCCAAAACAGCTGGCAGTCGTTGACTAAGAATTGGAGTTTAACCAGCGAGGAAGTCCCAGACCAACCCCCAAGAGATCTGTCCACCGCTCGGGCTTTGTAAACATGCGCAGGGCCGCCTGCAGGCACAGCCACGCAGCGTCCCGTCCGCGGGCTCTCACTCCCCGGGGCACGTGCATTGGGCAGTGGGCCCACCAGCAGCCAGAACTTGTTTCTTGCCTCCCACCAGCAACTCCCACGCCCCCTGAGGCCCGGGCACGAAGCACACGTCTCAGGGGACCACCCCCACGTCCTGGGACTCCTGACGAATATACCGCGGCCTCTCCTGCCGGCCTGGAGCGCCGGCTCTCCCCGCCGAGGCATCAGTCCCAGAGAGGCCCGCAGTTCTGTCTTTGGCCCTGGCGAAACCGTGGCTGCACAAGCCCTTTGCACTCGGCATCGCATGCCGTGAAGTTCCTAATTGTGTGTCACTTACTTTGGATTCCAAGACACGCAGCATGCGCAAAGGGACAGGCCCCGGTCACCACAGGTCGTCCGCCGGCTGGCCGCAGAGCGTCCCGCCCCGGCGGGTCCTGGCCCCCCGCGCCTCAGTGGCTCCCGCACCCCTCCTGCAGCGCCCCCACTTGGCCCCGGCACCCTCCCCGTCTCTCGTGCACACTGACCGCACACCACCCTGCACACGCGGAGATGATGTAAGGTGATCATGGCCACCTCTGAGCAGCAGATTCCACTCTGATTTAAGGTAAACCCAAAGCCCACTCTTGGGTTCTCTTTACTCACTGAGAAGGGTTGTGGGAACCCTTCAGCCCTTCCGTGTCCCTTCCTGGGCACAGAGTGGCCCGGGTGACACATCCTCCCACCAGTAGAGCTCACTGAGAACGCTTCTGTAGACGTGGAAACGAGATGTCTGTGTCAGAAGGACAACAACTCAATATCACTGGGTAACTTCTCATGATAGATTTGTATAATCAATACGGGTCTATTTTTACGTCCACTGGACACCGTAGAGCACCTTCCAGTCTTTTCCAAGATTGTTAAATTGAGACAAGTCATTGAATAATTTGTCCTATTTTTATTTAGAAACAAAGTGAATGGACTGAAATGTTAAATGTGAATGTACGTTTCTTAATTGCAACTTTTCTACTGAGTGTTTGCACTATACTTTCTGGAATCGTATTTAACAAAAATAAAGGCAAAAAAAATTGCTTGACTAAACTCCGTGGCCAATTTAATTGAAAAACAGACGACTGTGTGGATGTTTTAAAGACAGTCCTGTGTGTTTCACGTACCCTGTCATTTTCTACAATGCAGTCACCCTGTCCTCCTTCGGGGCCCTGGCGTGGGGTCTGCTCCCCTCCTGATGAGCAGCCCCATCTCGTGACAGGTGGGAGCAGTGGATGGGCATACTTTGGTGCTCAATTTTTGCACCTAAATGTGAGATTCCAGGGAAGAAGATTTGAATTATTTGTAATTCCTCATGACTAGTCTCTCTAACCAGTGTCTTCCCGCTATTTTAATCTTTTATAAAACAATAGGAAAAAAATCTTGCCTGCCTGAAATGAAATATGGAAGTTAGGGTCCAGCCTCACTGTTGGTCTGTGCCCCATGCAGACCTAGGGAGTCCTGGGCCCTTTGGGCAGATGGGGACGGCCACCTCCAGGCAGAGGCCTCGGTGAAACAGCACAATCCAGGGCTGCTGGGAACAGCATTTAGTAGAGTGAGTGATGGCTGTCATTGTGATTTAGAGAAAAAAACCCATCCCAGCCCAGAGTGGAGTGTGGGCCCTAATTGAGGCAGATGCTAATTCTCCTGCATCCTCAGAGAATGTCAGTGGGTGCCTCTGTCCCCCTTGCAGCCCTCCACATGCTTACCAGGGGGGTTTGGTAGACACTTTTATCAAAGTAAGAAGTTCTCTTCTTTTTTTACTTATGGATGGATATTGACTTTTGTCAAATGCTCTTCCTACGTTTAAAAAATATTCTTACAGATGCCTTCTCCTTCAGTGGGTTAATGGAGTGAATTGGATTGCTTTTCTTGTATCAAACAATCTTGCCTTCTTTGGGGACACTCAGCTTGGTCAGGATAAGTTTGATCTCTTTTTGCTTTGTGTTTGGGATCTTGGGGAGATGGAGATCGTGAGTGCAAGCATCATAATGTTCCTGTCTTACGCACTCTGTGTCTGATTATGGCACTACGTCCGTTGTCCATGTAACTTACAACAATTAATACAATACACATAGATTGTCTCAGTTTCTCTGGGGGCTTCCAGCCCAGAATCTCTCATCAGGCTGCAGGTGCTGCAAGGCTGTCCTGGGGAAGCCTCGGCTCCCCTGGGCCCGTGGATGAGGGTGCCCTCCGTCCTCCACCATCTCATGTGGCAACTGGCCCCGTGAGAGGAAGCACGGGGAGGGCGAGGGAGGGTGCGAGCAGGACACAGGTCACAGTCTTGTGCGACCTAATCTAGAAGTGGCACCCATCCCTCTTGCTGTGTTCTGTCTCTTAGAGTCACTAGGTTGGCCCACATGTGAGGAGAAGGGGTTATGTCGGGGCAGGAACCCCTGGCTGCAGGGACCCCGGGAACACCTGGGAACAGCGTCGGAGGCTGCCCGCCAGAAGCATCAGGGTCGTGCTAACCTCAGAACAAGGGTTGGAGTGGAGCCCTCTTTTTCTGTTTTCGGGAGAATTCTGTCTTTTACTTGTCTCCTGGCTACTTTAACATGTGTATTAAAAATCGAAAGTGAATTAGTATTTCTGTCATCCTCCCGAGTAAAGGCTGATCCTCTGTCGCCCTGCCCCCAAAGACAGGCAGGGTTATTATTGTTGCTTTATGTAGACCGTGTATTTTCTGGGTTTACGCAAATGTCACACATGCCTTTGCTCACCTTTATTTCTCAGGTCTCAGACCTTATATCTGCAGTCATTTTTCTTCTACTTTAAGCATGTATTTTCAGTTTCCTTGAGTAAGGATCTCTTTCGGTTAATTTTCTGACTCTTTTCTTTTCTTTTCTTTTTTGAAAAATATCTTTATTTTGTCCTTTTCCTAGGCAAGGGTTGCAAACATTTTCCATAAAGGGCAGATACTGTTTTGGGCTGTGGGTGTCCAGTAATCTGGTCTCTGTTGCAGCCATGAAGGCAGCCTGTGGGGAAATTGTAAAGGACTGGGTGTGGCTGTGCGCTAATAAAACTATTTACAAAGACAGGTGGTGGCCTCCAGGCTGTCTGACAACCCCTGTGCTAGGGAATACAATTTTCAGTTCACCGTTACTTTCAGTCAGCCCGTTAAAAGTTTTATTATTCTGGTTTTTGGCCTTCACTGTTGCTAATGGGATGTCAGCAGTCAGATTCATTTTCACCCAAATGAAGGTAATAAAATCTTTCCTTTGTAGCTGCTTTCAAGATCTTTCTTTAGTGTTCCTCAGTTTCACTCTGCCGTATTAAATATCTGGGTTTATTTTTATTTTTCCTACCCTTTTTGTACTGCTTTGTTTTTGCCAGGTGGTGAGGGTTAAGGGGTGGGCTTCCTGGCTGAGAAGTGTTCTTTCAACAACTCTGGTAAATTCTCGGACATGATTTTTTTCAAATATTGCCTCGCCCGTATTCTCCATGTGCTCTCTACCTACAGCTGGGTTCTGAGTGGTGTTAGGTGAGAAGGTCTACCCCAAATTACCTCTAACCCTTCCTTCCTGTTTCTTCTTCCCTTTGAGCTTCTGGGCCGTGTGTTGGGTAATTCCTTCAGGTCCATCTTCTTAGTGGTCTAGTCTGTCTTCATCTGTGTTTAATCTGCTATTTGCTACATCTGAGTTTTTCATTTCTACTATTTTTTTAGTTAATTTCTGGAAGTTCTGCTTTGGGTTTTCTTATAGTCTCTTATTCCTCGGGGATACTTTTAAGCTTTCATTTCTTTAAACATAATATTGGGCTTTTTTCCTTCCTGATTCTCTCTCATGGTGCCTTCTTTCCTTTTAGATAATGTGAATTTTTAAAACTACAAGCCGACCATTTTCCTTGGAAAACTTTGTGTAGAAATTCTTTGAGGCCAAGCTCGACGTCACTCATCAAAAGAGGATTTAGAACTCTGGGGTACCACCAACCTGAGCCACCGTAAGTGAAATTCTCTCCCTAAGGAATTTAGATCGCAGGTTAGCATTAATTCAGACTGAGAATCATCTCAGCGACCAGCTTCCTTGGTTATGAATCCTCAGGAGAGACTCCCCTTCTCATTCAGCCCTAAGTTTGAGAAGAGCTACTTCTTTGTTCTCTCCTCAGTTCTCACTCACAGCCTGCGTGAGAGGACGCCCTCAGAGCCTCATCTTCCCCCAGAGAGTCTTCTTTTCGGCTTAGTCTCACCCCCCACACACCCTGTGCAGTCAAGACCCTCAAAACTTTCCCGGGGAAGCTGACTTTGGGGTCATTTCCTGTTTGAGTTCTTGGTTTCACTCCCTGTTTGGTCCCTGAGGTTCCCTTGCTGTTGCGTCAGTGCAGCCAGTGCATCAGACACAGTACGAATCAGCGTGTAAGTTTTTGTAGGAGAAAATATTTGATATGCATTTGAAAGTGGCAGTCCTGTTATTTTTTTTTATGATAAAGATGTTTTACGTCCCAAATCAATTATTTGAGTGAAAGAAAAACAGTAGAGTCTACCATGTGGTTTATATGCTGCCTTGCTGAAATAGTAAATATATTTATAATTTTTCTGTGGGTGTTTCTGTGAGTATCACTTATCTGAGATTTGCATAAAGTAGGAGGTTAAATCTTTTGTTTTCCTTGGTATTAACCCTGATTGGTATTCTAAACAAAAATAGGAATGCTTCTAGGGAAAAGACCATGATTTCTAAATACATTTTCTCAATTTGGGATTTCTATCAGTTAAATTTTTTTCTTCCATCTTTAAAGATTTTATAACGGAAAAATGAAGTCAAACATTCCTGTGATTTTTTAATGCTAACTTTTCTCTGCAGTAAAAATGTTTAGAGCATTGATTGGGTTTATTAATCACTAAAATACAGTCCTCAGCCTCAGCACCAACTGAGCAAATAAATGCTTGAATGCAGATACAAATGGAAACTAGAATCGCTTGCTGACTCACATGAGGAAAGATGTCAGTTTGTTATTTCTTCTTCTTATTTCCAGCTTTATTGAGATATAACTGAAACATAACACCGTGTAGTTTAATACACCACTCCAGCCCCTGGCAGCCATTATTCCACTCGCTGTCTGTATGAGTTTAACTTTTTTTAGATTCCACACATGAGTGATCTAATTCAGCATCTGTCTTCTTCCGTCTGTCCATTTCACTTAGCATGATACCCTCAGTCAGGGTCATCCGTGTGGTCACCAGTGGCAAGACTGCTGTCTCCATCATGGCTGAATGATAATTCTGTTGTGTGTGAGAGGTACCTGTGCCTGTCTGGGTCTCACATCTCCTTTCCTTACCCATTCATCCATCAGTGGACACAGGTGGTGTCCACGTCTTGGCTCTGCAGTGAACACGGGAGTGTAGATGTCTCTGAGAGATCCTGGCTTCAGAGCCTTTGACTATTAACTCAGCAGTATGATCCCTTGGATCATAAAGTATACCTATTTTTAATTTTTTGAGCAACTTCCACGCTGTTTTCCACAGAGGCTGCACCATTCACATTCCCACCAACAGCGCACAAGGATTCCAATTCTATATCGTTACCAGCATTTACCTTTGGGGACTTTTTGTTTTATAATAAACATCCTAACAGGTGTGAGGGGATGGATGTCTCCTTGTGCTTTTGATTTGCGTCCCCCTGATGATTATGATGGTGAGCATCTTTTCCTGTACCTGTTGGCCACCCATACATCTTCTGTGGGTCATTTCCCTCAGTGGATTTGGCTGGTGTTTCTTTCTAATCTGATTCAGATCATGGCTCTGTGACAAGTATATCACAGGAGCAAAGCTTATGTGCCCCTCAGTGCACCCTACGGGATGGCACATGATTTCAGTGTGTCCACTGTGGATCACATTAACTTTGCTTATTGAATGTCATGTTTGCTAAACTTCTGCGTCACAAAGTTGCTATTTTTTTCCTTTAAGGGCAATAAGTATAAAATAATTGGCCTGTAATCTTCAAAGGTGTCATGTTTTTAAAAACCAGATTATAAAATAGAAGGAAAGGCTGAAATTCTTAAATGTGAGAGTAAAATAATGTCTGTGTCTGCCCCCCACTATATATATATGCAAACCTAGTTCCAGTGAGTACAGTGGCTTTACTAAGCAATCGATTGGGGATTTTATTTGAGAATAGAAAATAGTAATACAGGTGCATCTTTAATGAGTACTTCAGAGTCAAGCCTTGGGAAAGGATTTTTTAATTCTTTTTCATACAACTGTAATTTTTTCCCCTGAAGGTGTGATCATTGTTCACAGGTATTCGCAGAGGGACGTCTTCATCCTGTGCATGTGGAAAGTAACCTGAGAAGTCTAAGCTTCCTGCTCAACGACCCCCCAGAGCACCAGCCACTTGGCCTTCTGAAGAACTGTTTTATCGCTAATCAAAGAAGTGAGGGCTAAAAATATTTTCTAACAATATATACATGTGCGTGCCTTCTCTGAAAAGCAGCAGCTGTCAACATCATTTAACAACGTAGGAGCTTTCAAATTATTTTGGCATCAGATAAAGAATGTGAATTGCTATTTTCTGTTTTAACCCTCCCCAGGTTCTGGGAGATTTCACTGCAATTCTGTTTACAGTTTCTTGCTTCACAGCTCCCACAGAATTAGGGTCCTCCCTAGTGAAATCCTTCGGAGATGTGCACAGCTCTTAGACATTCTCTGACACTGCTCGTTCATCTCCTCACCGTGACCCTTAGTCCTCCCCCTTCATTGGTGAAAAGTGGCTAAAGTTAAAGGAGATTTGGGTGCAGAAGACCAACAGACCCCAGCCTGGACTCTCCCCACCTGAGCTTTCTTGGGCCCAGGCTCCCTGAATGCCGATGCTCCACTCCCCTCACACACCTGCTCCTGTGGGCTTGTGCCGTCATCTGTGGTTCCCCACAGCAGCCATTCTGCCTGCCTCTGGCTTTGGCCCCCTGACACTTCCTCCAAGTCTGGTTTTGGCTTGTACTTTGCTGGTGACCGTTCCACTTGCACTTTGTGATCAGTCACCTCAAGCTAACTCTGTTCACGAACTTAACCATTAGCCTCAGCAATGCTCTCTGCCCCAAACCCTGCCCTCCTTGGGCATCCAAACCCTGCAGGCTGGGACGGGAGCTATTTAATCTCACGCTGTTTAATCTGTTTCCCTGCTTGTCAGTCTGGAATACTAGCATTTAGTACCTAGTGCCTGGTTTTTATCAGGCACCCAGTTATCATTTGGTAAATAATACATAAATATTTCACGGGTGTTCTTAAACTGAGGGGTCTGTGTGTTTGCCCGGTGAAGCGTCATCAGCTAAATCAAAAAACCTAAAATGCAGAAGGTGGTGGTGCCCGGAGCCTGGAAACTTTCTAGCTTTATGTGATCTTAGGATGTGAAGTAGGTCTCTGAGAATGGGAAAGGCAAACGGCCAGACATGTTCTCAGTTTTAGAGTTAGGAAGATAATATGAGCAATTCTTAAATTAGTCCTTTTCTTTTATAGATAAAGTTTACTGCCCATGTTGAGCAGTATCTATCTTTTATAGCTAAAGTTTACTGCCCACTGAGCACCAGGGACAAGTAAAAGAAAACTTACAGAGGTCCTGACCACAAAGTTTATAATAGTTGACCCCCACGACCACCCTGGGAGTCGGTACAGCAGATATTAAATCACCATGTGTGGATAAGAAATAAGCACTTTGGGGAGTTAAATATTTAGCCCGAAGTCTCATCTAGGAGATGCAGGGATGGTCTCAGTCTTAGTTCTTTGGCGTGAAGATCCATTGCTCTTTCTAGAGTTATTCATCTTTAAATCCAGAAACATTAGTTACTTTCACCCTTGGCAATAAGTCTAGGTCATGAGAGTTGTCATATACCTATTGTTACCTGTTATTTTGTCTCATTCTTCCTACTTAAATAATATTCATGATAACATCTACCTTTAGATCAGATAAGAAGAAAGAAAAATGCACTACTTTGCGTATGTGCCAGGAGGAGGCTCTGAGGGTCTGCAGACAATGTTTTCTGAAGGCAATGGTTAGAATGCAGGCATATTTTTCTCTTATTTTGATTAGTGCCTAATGGTTCGCCAGCTCAGCTTTCCTCAGACTGTCCCACAACACTGATGACCAGTAACAGGAGAATGGGCGGCACCCCTCACAGGAGCGCTGGGAGGGCTGCCGTGATGTGTGTTCGGTGACTACCAGCCCTCATGTGCGGACTCAGGATGCAGATGCTGGGAAGCAGCCACGTGTGGATCCGGAAGGTCTGCTCAGTTAATGATCTCAAACCGCATAATTATTGAACTGAAACCCACAGCCTTCATGCTAACAGGGATCCATGCCTTTGTTTTTCTCACCTTTTTAAAAATTGTAGTGCTTTCCCTGCATGCAAATGAGATTCTTAAGGAAAACTTCACGTGATTTTCTTGAGGAGAAAAGCCTTGAGCTGTCACGCTGTAAAAGTGCAGTGCAAGAGCGGTAAGACTATAAATGTTCAGGGTTGAAAAAAAGGAGAGGCTTGGTTTCTGGCTTTAACAGAAACTAAATGAGATCAGGCAAATTGCTAAGCCACTCGGAATATTCTCAGTTAAAATGATAACTGTCACACACAAGAGTATGGCATAGGTGCCATCTGCAGTGCAGGTCGGAGGAGCTCTGTAAAGCACTCACGGCGAGTTCTCTGGGAGCCCCTTGTCACCCCCATGTCACAGATGGGGAGATCCCCCAGTGTCCCACAGCACGTCCCATCCAAGTTAGAAGAACAACACAACCCCAAGAGGGTTATGAATTCTAGTGTCCAACATGCTCAAATAAAGAAAATATGTTTTATATGGTTTTGAAGCAAATTTCCTGCTGAAAATTAGCTGAGTATTGGAATCATCCTTTACATGTCATTTCTCTTTACATCTTCACAGATGAGATTCCGTTAGGATGGAACCGAGGGCAGAGAAATGTTAAAGACTCAACATAATCACACACCAAGTTGTAGGCAGGCCTTTTAAAAATCACATGTAAGGAGTTATTAAGCAAATAAAGACGTATATCCTGGAGAAGTTGTCATAATCCATCTCATTGTTTTTTTTCAGTCTCTAAATGCTTGCTTCTAGAGGTAATTTAAAAATTGAGAAAAATGAAATGTTGTTTCAACAGTACTTGGAGGAGAAAAAAAACTCAATTTGAATGCAAACTCCAAAAATGCACCCATTACTGTCTAGCAGACAAGACCAATACCTTAATTTCTAGCATTATAAAGGGGACTTTTAAATGACACAGTGGAATGGGGGTGTGAGCTCCAAGGGACACTCCCCTCACGTCCTGGAGCAGCCAGGTGAGGAGGAAGACAAAATCAAGAGACCTCAAGAATCACGTCTGAACAGACAAAACTTGAACGTGTCCAAGCTACAAAATAGCAAATGCCCTCTTCCCCATAGTGTGAGTGACAGCTGCAGGTCCACCCCAGCTCACCCCTCCCTCCTCCTCCCAAGACTCCGTGAGACACCCAGTCATAGAACTGCCAGCCCCCTCAGAGCCTCCAGCCTAGAGCAGAGCCATTTCTTCAACCTCTCCCCCAGTTCACTTAGCACCAGCCAAATCCAATGATGGGTTCTTCCTAACAGCCTCTTAGGAGAAGCCCCAAGGGTTCCCCATGGTGTGTCTCCTTCTTAATGAGTAATAACTTGTGCCCTAGTGATGCTTGGCTGGAAGACATTAAGTCAGGATGTTGCCGAGTCCAAACTCATTCTGCTAGCCGCATGACAGGCCAATAAATTGGGAGACAACGTGTTGGGGCAAACAAAAGTGACTTTATTTGGAAAGCCAGTAGACCAAGGGGATGGCAGACTAATGTCTTGGGGAACCATCCTGCTCCAGTCCGAATACAGGCTCCTTTTATACAAAAAAAAAAAAAAAAAAAGGGAGGGGGTGTGTGGTTGGTTGTTGCAAACTTCTTGCTGCAGGCATTCTCTGTTCTTGCAGCCATCCTCGTGGGTCAGGCCATGGTGTCCCTGTAAACCGCCAACAAAACAAAGGTTATTATTCTCTATTTTGCAACTTCCCATCTCTACATGAGGGCAGAAGTGCTGACGTCCTTAAAGGTCAGAGCCTGGAGAACAGGCTCTCTTGTCTGTTTCAGGCTAAAGGTGCTGCACTGGCAAGACTGAGCTTGGAAAACAGGGCACAGTGGTTAAAGGAACAGATCCAGTACAGGGCCTGACCTGTTCTCTATTACAAGGACAAGTCACACAGGAGAGCCTGCTGACGCTTCGTGTCTTGTCCGAGTGGCGGTCACATTTGTGTTCCTGTAATAATTCATTAAAGCACACATTTATAGTTGCTAAACTATCTCCCCTGTAGGTAGTAGTTTACGATTCAATTTTTAATTCTGCACTGGATACAGAGATACGTTTCTTTGCCCAGGAATAAAATATTCCCTTCTATCAACTTACTGGGCAAGATCATATACAAATATCAATACTTAAAATATTTTTACACCCTAGGAACATGCCCCATGTTTAAGAGAATGGGATAAAAAGAGGAGCAATAGGCCAATATTCCAAGATGCAGTGATAGTTTACATCAGCACAAATATCCCTCTGTTTTCTCTGGTCAAATGCATTTGAACGCACGCTCCCAAGTCACCAGAATGAATGGGGTAAAGACATGAGCCCACGCACGTTTCACTCAGTGGGGGAGACGCTAAGGGCTTCTCACACCGGAGGAACAGCCGAGAATGTCCAAGATTGGGTGTTTCCACCAGCAATAGGACCTCAACGTCAGGCAGACTTGCAGGGACCCAGCCTGAAGGAGACTCTGCCATCTTCCATGTGTGTCCTCTAAGTTTCACTGAAGGCAGCTCCATCAGCACTGGAGGCGACGGGGTCAGGGCCAGAGTGAAGACCAACAGGGATGCATTTGTGGGTCAGCCCTAGAAGTCTACACATCTCGTCACAGGCAGCAGCTCCTCGGCAAAATATTTGCACTACGGAAGGGGAGCAAAAAGAATTTTTAGTGGAGAGCCATCCACCTACCATCCGTCCCCATGTGAGTGAAAAATGTGACTTCTGTTATGTGAAGTGCCTCAAATGTTTTTTTTTTCCCTAGGATCGCAGCTGGTGTTCAGCAGCACCGGGTCCACCCCCGACTGGCAGTGCGGGCACCCCTCCAGCTTGCAGAAGGTGATGTTCATGATGTTTTCCTGCAGTGTGAGCACGTCCACGGCACCCACCGCCTTGTCCACATCGAAGGCGCTCAGCCGCCGCCAGTCCATGCTCTCCAGCCACGGTCAGAACTGGGAGAAGGGCAGGGGGCCTGAAGCCGCGCTGGGCGGGACACAGGCCATGGTGGCCCCACCTGCCGCAGTGGCTTCCAAGGTATCGGGACCTCCCAGGCCCCTGGCGAGCGGGTAAT
>NW_027329145.1:0-16925 GCF_048564905.1 Vicugna pacos | reverse complement strand
TATCTTTTCTGACAGTGGAAAATGGAGAAAACTTAACTGTCCACCATCAAGACAATGATGCGTTAAATCACGACGAGCTGCGAGCAATGAGGGAGCCGGCATTTCGCCGTGGTCCAGGGCCTTGTCCACAGCATTCTCTCACCAAAGGTGTGCGTGGGAAAGAGACCACACCCGCAAATCAGGAGACCCCTCCACTCTATCTGAAAGGACCGTGTGAGTCTGGAGTGGGAGGACGTCTATGATATACACCTGAGTGATTAAAGCGAGCTGCAGAAAAACATATAGTATGGTCTCATTTTTAAATAAAGCATATATACACACACGTATACATGGAATTCTCATATGTGTGTATATATGTATGTCATAGGCATAAAGGTCATGAAACATATATATCAAATTTTCAACAGTTTTTACTCTTCGGAAATAAGGGGAAGGGAGGTAGGGCCTTCCTCTACCACCACAGTTCTCTTTTCAGTATTTCAGTTAAGTATACTTGGAATTTAAAAGTTTATTTAAGTCTGAAGTAAAATGGACAATGCCTCCACAAGACAGAATGCTATACTGGTCATCAAAAATCATGCCAGAGGAGATAGAATATTGTAGAAAAACATATAAAAAGCCGAATGGAAAATGGAGGTGTCCACACAGTAAACAGTCACAGAGTGCTCTCTGGTTTTTTATGACAGAGGTGATCCACACTGATGAAAATATACGTTAACGTGTTAATTATTATCTTTGAATAGCGGGACAAGGATAGCCTTTTTTGCCCCCTTTTTCAGAGTTATTATTTTAAATGCACATTCTTTTTCATCTGAAAAAAAGCATTTTTAGGTGTGTAGTACTATGCATTGGAGAATAATACAAGAATACTTAGAGAAACAAGTAACTAGGAGACAAAGCAGCAGCATCACACAATGTAGGACGGGCGATCCTGATTAACACCACGCAGTTACATAAGGACCCACAAATTGAGAGCACCTGCTGTAACAGGGCGTGGCCCCCTTCTATTTGTCAGCAGTGTCTTCAGGGCTGAGGCAGTTCTGAGCACGGCCAGTGTCAGTGCTGGTGTCTGGATGGATGCCACTGGAGGTGAAGGCACCTGCAAGCCGAGAGGAAGAACAGAAATCATCCTCTGCCTTTTCTGTCTTGTTTCTTTGTTACTTTAAAAGAGAGCCATATATAAGATAAACCGTGTATCTCCCCAAATGAAATTTCAGTAATGAAACCGTTTTTAAAGACTTCACAGCTTATATTCTGCCTATAACTGTCTTTTCAACAAAGATCATATTTATTAAATGTTAATTAACTCAGTTAATTAACTCCCTGTAGAAACATTCTAGTAAAGAGCATGAACTGCAGTATGTAAAAGAACCACACCTGCAGTGACTAGCTCAGCTGTCTTGACGGCAGTGCAGTCAGCCCCCACCATCCCGTGGCCCTGAGCTCCTGATGCTGGTAAGAGATTACGCTGCCGCCTCAGATGGAGAGAAACGGTGAAAGCATTTCTTGAACCCTACAGCACTGACAAAACATAACTGACAAATCCCAGGCCCCTTTGAGGCTCTCATTTTCTGTTTCTGGCCAACCCCCATCAATGAGCAGAACCACCCAATCCCCGAGCCATGGGACTCACGTGGGAAGCAGTTTTGGAGAAATTTCCAGGTATAGAATGTAACCAACTATACATAGAACTCTGAAAAAAGAAAAGATGCCATACTCTGATTTTGGAAGACACTCAAAATATTCTCCTAAGCCTTAGTAGCTGGAAAGGCTGGGCTTCTCCTAAGTCACTTATTTATTTCACAGCCAGTAAGCATCTCCCTCAAATCCTGCTTCCCTGTGTCTGCTGGGAGCTTGAAGCACACTGCTGCTGTCGATCTTATAAGTCACATGGCAGAGACATGTGTCTCACGCCTGCAATCCTCACACAGGCTCGCCTCCTAGCCTCACTGTCTGAACTGGGCCCCATTTTCTCACCTGTTTATTTGGTATCTGTTCTTCTGTAAGCTACCTGAAATGCTTTTTGGAACATGTCAGAAGAAGCAGTGGGTTGAGAAATGGACAGATTGAGAGGTGAGAGATGGGCAGACAGAGAGAGAGACTCCAAGAAAAGGGGAACAAATAAAATTTCCTATGCAAAACCCTCTTCTAATCAGGGAAGGAAACCACCACGGAAAAGTGTGAAGAGGCAGGTAGCTTAGGACTGTTTCCTGGATTCCATGAAAAGTAACACCAAGAGATGAGAGGGTAGAACTTTAATAGTAAAAGAAAAAAAGCACGCATGCTTGAAAAATATATCTACAATATGTACTTTCTAAAGAATAGACTGAAATCAGCAGGACCCAATAACACTATACTTGGGTATTTACAGAAGTGAGAATCCCATCTCCAAACCACAAGGCATCCCTTCAGAGCACTGACAGTCTACATGGGGCGGTCATAAAGCCATCACCGCAAAAGCTATGCTACCCTGCACTTACGAGGAATGAGCAGCTGTGCTCAGGCTGCCCACGCGCGTCATTTACACCCCACAGCACCTCTACGGGGGGGACGCCTAGCGAGCCCCGTCTCTGCAGGACAGAAAACCAGTTCTGGAGAGGCTAAGCCGACTTACCAGTTCTCCATCTCACAGGACTGGTCTCTCCAGAGCAGGACACGAACTCGGACCCACGATTGTAACCATGGTACTACAGTGCTTTGTGTGCTGTTTGTGTGTATAATACATTTGTTTCTATCATGAAAGGTTATTTAATAAATGATCGGTTGTCTTGTCTATCTCATTAGCTCACAATCAATCTTTATACTGTTGAATTGTACTCTTTTCCCCTGAAGAAAGGAACGGAAACAGCGGGGGTCAGAAAGAGGTGGGGCTCCATTCTTTATCTGGGATCTCATCTCATTGAAGTCCCCAAACAGGGAAAAGGAGCAAATGTTCTCTTTATCTTTTAAAGAGAGGGCTCCAGTGATGGTGACTTATTCAATTACAAAATCAAGGCTGGGGAAAGGGCACATGCAGCAACTAGAGCAGTATCAGCTGTAGGAAGGTCAAAAGTGCTCACGGGAGGGCTCAGGGGGCAGCCTCATTTAATTTCAATCAATAAAACAATAACAAACTCTAAAAATACTGGCCTACAATGGATTAGCTCTTTCTTGACATCTAGCAAGTTTCCACAGCCCACATGTAACATTATCGGGAACCAGTGAAAGGAAGAGTCCACAGACAAGGAAAATCAATGCCACAGGCAGGCTGAAACCCAGGCTGGAGTTTAGGAAGAGAAAGGGCATAGTTAAGAACTGGGGAAAGGCTGGGGAAAAAAATCATCACAAGGACTCTCAAGCATCATCCAACAATCATATAATCATTCATTCAAGAGAGAGTTACTGAGGTCGTATTCTGTGCAAGATTGTACAGCGGGTGAAGCAAGAGCGCAGCGTCCATGGTGGCAGCAAGTTGCGGGGCTCAAATACACTTCTGATCCCAGTACCTTGCACACTTGTCCTCAATATAAAGGCAAAGATAATTAAAGTAAAATAATACTCTGTAAACTCAAAGCATTGTTGAAAAAAAAAGTTAAAGAAGACCTAAATACCAGGACAGACACTCCACACACATTCCCCTATCAAAAGAAAGTGCTCTTGGAATGGCAGTGCTCCCCAGAGCGATCCGTATATTCAACGTGGTCTCGATCACAATCCCAGCGGGCTCCTCTGCAGAAACTGACTATCTGCTGCTACAATTCATATGGGAATTCGAGGATCTCAGTAACCTATACGTACTTGAAAAAGAAAAATTTGAGAGGACTTATAATTCTCAATTTCAAACCTTACAACTGTATCTCCAGGTGAGATTAGAGGCCATTGTGAAGTTATTACTGTGTTAATCCTTATTTACTAAATTCTCTACAATGAATATTACTGTTACAATAAGAAAAATAAAAAGTAAGTTATCCTTTAAAACATGCACACCAATTCATTCATTGGGAAAAATTATTCTATCAATTAAGAGATAAATATCTATTGAAAAAGGACAACTTAAAAACAAGAGTGCATTTGCATTTTTCATAAATTGAAAACTGAAAAGCACAAAGACGTCAAGTTTCTAGGGAGACCAATGCAACATATTAATAGTTATTTTCAGAAATTCTAATTTAACAATGAAAACTCTGGAAAGGGAAAATCGTGACTGAGAGCCAACTGCAAACACATGGAGAGCAAAGGCCTAGAAATCACAGTTCCTTTAACTCTGCTCCTAACACAATAGGAGAGGAAATTCCTCACTGAGGGGACAGTGGAATCCCATGCATAAGACAGGATACACAGTACAAACTGCACTAGAATTGGGGGTGAATTTTTTAGAATTCTAAAGTTACAAAATTGCTGAAAAACTATTAAAACACTGACAGAAAGATTAAAACACACAGTCATATATATTATATAGAAACATATGTAGTCTGCTCCCATGTTGCATTTAAATACAAATATATTTGTTCATTTATGGGCACTTATGACTTTATCCCTGGTAGAATATTTCAACTAAAACAAATAATCAATATAACATTCCTTTGTCAAATCTACTTGATAAGTTACTCTGCTATGTAAACATAATGTGTCTAAGATAGATCTAAAATTAGTGAAAAAGAGCTTTGTATGGCTTCTTGAACTATTCTCAAAATTCAAAGCTTAATTTTAAAACAGATCTGAACAGTAATTCTATATTACCTTTCCCGTCGTGAAATGAACAACACAGTCTGTTGTCAAAATTCTGTCCTTACAATGATTCACGAGCACCGTATCCTCACAAAACTGCTGGACAGCAAGGCACTATCCAGACACTGTGACCCAACAAATGAAACACAATGAAGACAGTGACCCTATTTTGGAGGGCTTATAGTCTGTGTCAACACCAGGGTTTTATTTGATTGGTTTGATTGGTTGGCAAAATAAAATCAATCAAGTACTTTCTTCTTTGAGCATTCTATAAGTCATGACTCTGCTGTTAGTGTCATGAGCAGGAAAGACTTAAGCATGACTTGATTAGATCAACTAGCAACAATCATCACTGGAGAGTAATAAAGAAGTTAACTGATAGCAATGCTTCTCCCTACATGAGACCTAAAATAAATCGACACTGATATCCGAAAAGAAAATGAGAATTTGAGGTCCCCAATAAGAAAAAAATCTAACAAGAAATCAAAAAAGTAAAGATTTTTTCATTAACGTTTCCTGGAAAGATTGGAGCATGGTGGTGTTGAGCTCAGATGCTAGGGAAAAACATGAGGGTCTGAATTCCCACAGCACTGGGTAGCTTTGACACTAATATGTCAGTCAAATTCTCTGCACCTCAGTCTCCGATGCATAGACTGGGGACAACAACCGCACCCATCTCCTAGAACGGTCCTAAGAATTAAGTTATTTTATATATACAAGTTTTAATAAAATACATCAGATATTAAATATTACCCCAAAAGCACAAGGAAAAATGAAAACAGAGATAAATTGGAGTTCATTAAACTTTAAAACTTTGCTTCAAAAAACACCATCCAGAAAGTGAAAAAACAACACTCAGGAGATAATTTTTTCAAATCATTTATCTGATAAGGAATTTGTGTATCAAAAAAAAAATTCCACAGCTCAACAATAAAAAGGCAACTCAATTAAAAAATGAAAAAAGAATCTGAAAAGATATTTTTCAAGGAAAATATACAAATGGCCAATAAGCACAATGAAACGGTGTTCAATAACATTAGCTCTAAAGGAAATCAAGTCAAAACAACTAGGAGAAACCACTTCACATTCACTACAATAGGTTAAAATCAAAAAAAGATTAACAAGCACTAATGAGGACACAGAGGAAGCGGAGCCCGCAGCCATTGCTGGTGAGGATGTAACACAGCGTGACCACTTTGGAAAACATCCTGGCACGTCCTCAGAGAGTTGAACATTTGGCTTCTGAATGATCCAGCAATTCTGCTTCCTGGGCACACAAGTAAGAGAACTGAAAACAAATGTTAACATAAAAACTCCTACAGGAATATTCACCATTACTTTTCGCCATTAATTTTCAGAGCCAAAAAACAGAAACAACCCAAATGTCTATCACGTGATGAATGGGTAAACAAAGGGGCCCAGCCATACAGTGAAATATTATTCAGCAATAGCAAAGCATAGAGTACTGACCCAGGCCACAACGTGGACAAACATTGAAAACGTTACTCAGTGTGAAAGAAGTCAGTCAAAATAGACGGTTCCACTTACATGAAGTGACTCGATTTGCATGAAGTGTTCAGCACAGGCAAATCCACAGAGACAGAAGAGTGGCTCCCTGGGGCTTGGGGAGGATGGGGAAGTTGATAATGTCTGCTTATGCGTACTGGGTTTCCTGTTGGGGGGAAGAAAATATTCTAAGATTGACTGGGATGCACATTTCTGGGCATAGAGTAAAATCCGCTGTACATTTTAATGGGTGATTTGTATTAAAACTGTTAAGAACAAAAGCACCTCGGATTAGTACCTTCCATAGTAAATGCAAATTGCTAACATTTATTACAGGAAGAAGAAACTGCCCTCAGCATGAAAGCAGGAGATCAGCAAATACTAGTTAACCGAAATTGGACAAGAGCATTTCACTTGAAACTGTTGCTGAGTGTACAAGAAATATTCAGACATGACAAGGAAAATCAGTTTGACATCACGAAGAAGCATTCTGCTTCAAATGCAAATCAAGGATTCGGCAAGCCCAGCTGCTACAAATGACCAGAGAAGAAACCTGGTTCTTAAAACAAGCACCAGAGCCAACAAGGAAATGGTGGTGAGGAAAGCAGGCGGCCTAAAATCTGGAACAGTGTGCTACAAATAATTTCTCCACTGAAAATTCAAAAATAAAATGAAAGTGATGTAATGCTGTGTTGAACTCACGTGAATGGGCTTCCTGCAGTGCTTGACAGTTCTGTAACCCCGAATGACTCAGGAGAATCAGCATGGCTCCTGGGAGTCCCCAAGTAACTGCCCATCAGCACGCTGACCACCATCACATCTGCCAGGGTTGAATTGCAGAGAAGAGAGCAACCTCTGAAAGGCACAGGGAATGTTGACAAGGGAATAAAAGGCTGCGGTCAATCCTGGGACAGAGGCCCTGTGAGCAGAGGCCAGAAGGCTGCAGGTGAACTGGAGTGGCCCTGGGGCAGGAAGGGACCACAGGGGAGCATATCTCAATTATCTCCTCTCTCTCCCTCGGGTAGGAGGGATAAAGCCTGCATCCTTCTCACCTGGAACTGTGGGTTCTGGCTGGCGGAAGTCTTACCGACACGGAATGAATTTCTCAAGACTGTGGAAAAAGGAAAGAAAGCGAGAGGGATTAGGGAGCCAAATCCACGAGTCTCTCAAATGCTCCCATATTTATTGTGTATAATCAAAGTAAAAAGTCAATAACAGTTGTGAGATAGTAGGCAGGAACTTGGGGAAAGAAGGGATGAGACAGAGATTGTAGACTCCACCATGAGTACTAAGGCTTAGTTTACCTTTAGGGAAGTCATGGGCTGAGGGGAACAAGATACATTTTTTAGACATGTTCATTACAAAGCAGACCACCAGACCAGCCTGGTCCCTGTTTTGGGGATAATAGACTATCTAACACCACGCAGGCCTGGCGTTTATAGCTGAGGGCCTGGGTCATTGCTCTGCAATAAGCAGTGTGCTATCTATAACCTCAAATATGCAAGCAAGGCATTGTCTCTGCTTTTTATGGCAAGGAGACAGGAGTGAGGATGCACAGGTGTTTGCTTTAAAGCAGTTAATAAGCACATTTTTTTTCTTAAAGTTGACAGGCGGCTGCGATGTGTTACAACTTGTTAACTCAATCATGGGCTCCCACATGGAACCATTATGGAGGACATCCTAGGATGACAAATCCTGGCTCTGGATCTTTTCCTGCCAGCTTCGGCCACTCCAGCAGGGTCTAGACACATCCCTGAATAACGATCCCACAGAACCACCTAAACTCTTAACTCCTGGTGCTTGAAACTTAATTTTAGCTCTACACAACTTAATGTAGAAAAGTTTCAGAAATAAAAGATATTATATTCTTTTTATATCTCATCACTGATTTTTCTGATTGCTCTAAGCTGCTTCTACATGGTAAAGCACCTAATTCTGCAGGTGAATTCAGTACTTTCCTTTGGGCATAACTAGACAGTCTGGGCTGTCTGACTTCTATTAGTCAAATACCGATACACTTAATTGATTTCTTTGTTCATCAATTTCAGCCTGGAGGTTAGGGTCTATCACTATTTTCCTCAGCCCACCCTCTACTCTTTTCTCATCAGCATCTCAGGCCTCCTGAAAACAAAACAAAGCATTTGTTTCCCTTCATCTACACTTTCCACAAAGGCAACAGGAATCATCATGCCTAGAGAATGAATTCAACACAAATGTTAAAACAAAAATCTATAAACCTGAAGCAACTCCATCTCCGACTCATGATACACAATGACATGAGAGTAAGTGTGTCAGGTACAAAGCATGCGTGAGCCTGACCACCTCATTTCTATTCTTCAAAGGAAGGAAGGTTTTCGTATTTTTTATTATCATTCTTTGTCATTGTTTCTGATTAAGCCAAAAAATTTTTTATGAAATAATTAAGCACTGCAATAACAGATTTTCGCTGTATCAATTACAGAAGGAATACAGAGGGGATAGGAAAACCCACCTCTGTAAAAAATGCAAAATTCCTTCCCCTGTTAAGAACACGAATACAAAATGCAACAGAGAATTCAAATTCTTGTGGAGAGGACAAAAGCCACAGAATCAAAGCAAAGTCATTATTATGACTCAATCCAAAATTCACTGGACAAACATGCTCAATGCATTCAAATAATTTTTAAGGCACACTGCAAACCATTCACTTAATTATCTACAGGCTAGAGGAAGAATTTCCCTCTATAACAGACAACATAAATCAATAGGTTGCCCCACCAAACAAGGAACAAACATCAGGTTTTTTGCAGTTCTGATAAATCAGCAAGTTTTAAAGATCAAAATCCAGAAATTTTAAACATTCATTCACACCAGAATGAATCAAGCACTTAAAAAAAATAAATAACCCAAAGAAACTAAACACATTGATCACGTACCTGGATCAATGAGAAATTCTTGTACAGCTGGAAAAAAAGAACAGTCTATAGACTTATACTTGAAAAATAAAACTACTTTTAAAGATAACTGCTAAAACACATTTCATCATTCATGTTGCCTTGAAAAATCTGAGGCACTTGTCTCTGATCAGAAAAGCAATTCTGAGTATTAGTATGTTACAATTCAGTGCCAGTTTGCTTTAGAAGAAAAAAGAAAAGCTACTGTTTCTCATCTTGCACAAAGTTTAAAGAACCTCCCTGCCTCTATCTCCTCCCATTTTCTAAGCTCATGCTCCCCAACCCTTCTGAAACAATTATGAGAACCTCTTATTCCCACCAATATGCCAAATCACAAAAGAGTATCAATTTATTTGTGTAAATATATACCTACACCTTGAACTGGAGGAGAAAGATTTCAGAAGGCTATATGGAACTTATTGCTACATTCCTGAAATCACACACATACACGTTCACAGAGACACAGACATATACAAACTGAATTACTGGGCACTTCACAAGCTAAGGACTTACAACTTCTAGAAGATAACTTTGTAGTTAGTTTAAAATACAAAACGGTCAGCTTTTGAAAGCCTTGAACATTGCAAAATCATCCAAATATCAATGAGATCCAATAAGCCTTCTCTGTAGAATGTAATTCCCCATGATGGCAAAGCAGACCCTAAGAAGTAGTGGATCCAAGACTCGTGTTTTTCACTAGCTATGATCGTTTTAAAACACGTAAACAGATTTAGAAAGGTATGTCCCCATGACATTTATTCTTATTGAGATGGCATATGTATTCAATTGTCTATGCAGAAAATAGGACCCATGATGGTGTTTAAGAAATATTTTGTGTATTGAAATATTTATTTTTAAGTGCAGACAAGGAGGGTGGGTATTACTCCATTGTAGAGCACCTTTTGTGCACGCACATGTTCCTGGCTTCAATCCCCTGTACCTTCATGAAAATAAATAAATACAAGTGCTTACTTAAAAATAAGAATAAATTTATATAAAAAAATAAATGCAGACTAAAAACCACTGCAATCTAGGAGCCACAATTATAATAAAAAACAAGTGTTTCTATCAAATATTGACTATACGCCAATCACAGAGACAACCAAAAGTCACACCTGACAACCATCACGTGTGAGTCTCAGCAATCCTACTAAGTAGACACGGATGAGAAACCCGGCTCTGCGGATGAGGAGACGGAGCTCAGAGGAGCCGGGGACACTGACCGTCCTGCTCCCCGTGACACCGCATCAGCCCAGGGCAAGCGCTGACAGAGCTGCACTGAGGGGACACCCAGCTGCATGGAACCATGGGGGATTGGGGAGTCCTAGAAAATACTCAAAAGTGTTCAATGAAAAACCAGCTCAAATATGTTACTCTGTGCCCCATCCTCTAAACACAGAACATGTCTGGGACCTTTTTGATGCCTGTGTCCTTTCTGCCATCATCAGTTACGTGCCCTCTCAGCGCGACCAGTCATGAACTGGACCCCATACGAAGTGCACTCAGATGGAAGAGCTTTAAAAGCTGTTTTATGAAGTTTGTAAGACTCTGTCTATTCCTCACACAGGCGGTCATCCAGCACTACTCACCGGTGCGGATGTACCACCTGAAATCACACCTTTCTGCTTTTTAAAATCCCTTCATGTAATACAGACTTTTAAACAGCAAAGAAGCAGCTCAACCACAGACAGTGGACATCTTTTCACCAAACGGACTCAAACAGCCCATCGGACTACCTGGAAGCCCTTTTCTTCTATTAAACCCACTTCCAGGTACTTCATCTGATTGGTGGACTCGGCCTCTGAATGGCCTACTCAGAGAGATCCCATCCTCACATCCGGGGGTGGGAGAGGACCCTGCTGCTGGGAGAAATCAGTGAGGAAGGTGGACATCCTCCAGCCATTTCTGCACGGGTAGAAATGCCACATGCTCAGAAATTATTCCGTCAGCACCCCTCGGCTCCCATGGACTGGTTTCACATTAAGCAAACTTATGACACACTGATGCAAGAAAACCAGAAATTTAATTTATTAATGTAACAGGAGATGTGAAACTACAAACCAGATTGAAATATCAGAGTTCAACCATGAGTACAGATTCTCCTCCACGGCCCAATCTCGGGCAGGCAGTCACATGGCAAGCGTGGACAGAAGCAGAGCAGGAAGGGTTTCTAGATTAACTCAATGGACTAAATTTCTGTTATAAGAACAGATCTACTGCCTGGAAAACAATTAATGCCAATCACGGGGCACACTCCATGGACAGTGGCTGAAACACGACTGTGAGTACCTGTATAACTCCACTTTCCCTGTCCTTTCTGGTCTAACTGATGCAGAGGTACAGAGATCCAGGGATGCAGATACCTGTAAACACCCAAAGCCCATCCCTGGGAGCCTGGAAACCAGATAGCCAGGATTTAAATCCCAGCTCTGCCACTTACTAGCTCTGTTACCTTGGCCAAATTACTTAACCTCTGTGTGCCTCAATTTCCACACTGTAAACCTGGGATAACAATCAAATCTTTCTTACTCACTTGTTGTGAAAATTGGAGGATTCATTTCTGTAAAACTCTCAGAAAAGAATGTAGCACATTTTTGGTGCCCAACAAATTTCAATTTAATAAGAAAGTGATTTACAAGTCTCCCATCTAATAATCTTCTGTGTTTCATGACTATTCTGAGTCCCAAAGGAAATCCTTATTTCCCCTCTTATAAACTCTTGAGGAGCACCCTTCTGTTTCAAGCCACCACCTGTTTAATCTGAGGGGGGATTCCCTCCTCCCCACTCCTCTGGTCCATGGGAGACTGCTTCTCCCTTCACACCCCTGACCACTGGCCCACGGCTAGCCCTCCTCACACTAACAGATTGAGGTGTGAGTCCGGGGAGACAAGCAGGGCATATGAAAGCTTTCCTTCCCCTCCAGTGTTGGCCACCCTTAGGAAGCAGCCGGGATGCTCAGTTCCATGGCAAGACAGTCCTGTGCATTATGGGTCAGAATCTCTCAAGGGAATGCTCGCTGTGGACCAGAGTTACCTGGGACTGCGTAAGTCTCTAATTCTGGGACATAGTGTCATGACACTCACTCTCCCACAGCCCTGAATTTCATGGAGAACGTGGCTTCATCAGTAATAAAGGAGACATTTATCGCCTGCCTGTTCTTCTTTGTCATCTCTCAGTTGGCTGCTGGACACAACATGTGTATAAGTATTGGGTCCCCTTAAGCCCCAACATATATGAAGTAACAAAAATTCTGTGGCTTAACATTGGTTCAGGGCGACTGTGTAACTGTCCTGACTCTGCTGATGCTAAATTATGTGTATAGGAACTATGGAACCTCCTCAAATATCTTTCATCATAAAACCAGCTTTTCTTATTTTCCTGTTTCTCAGTAATTGCCAAAGACTATCAAATGATGGCTTCACACCAAACAGCAGTTAAGATTATGAGCCCTCTTGTCATACACACTGTGCTAAACACTTTACATAATTTCTAATTCTCACAATTCTACAAAGCAGAAATGAGTGTCCCCATCTCACAGACGAGGGAAAAACTCAGAAAGAACTGACTCAGGATCACGTAGCTCAGTGGCAGCGCGTGCACGCAAACCCAAGTCAAAACACCACACCCCTTTGTATATGTACCAAATCTCCTACCACCCATTGACACACAGCGGTGGGGATAATACTTAGGGAACTCAGTACACTTTTCAGCTTTAAGGTGCTCCAGAGGCCGCTTCTAGCTCTTTTATAAAATCCCGGCTCACTGGTTTCTAACACTGCAAGAAAAGTCCGATGTTGCAACTGTTTGCACAGGAAGTCTGAAATGTTCACAGCGAGATGATAGAATAAAACTAAGACATAAGCAGAATAATAGTTCCAGGTAGTCAGACATAATGGACATTGTGCTACCCTGAATCACTAAGCAAAGGAATCAAAAAAAAAAAAAAAAAGTTGTTTAAGACTTCCTTTACAAACAGGAAAGTTAAGACTGTAAGAAGGTGTAACAGCGCCACCTATGGCTTAACAGGCCTTCCTGGTTGCCTGGAAAGGTGCAACACAAAAATTGCCTGTGGATCAGAAACAAGAATCAGATAACTAAAAGCTTATGTAGCACATACTGCTCTCCTAGTCCTCATGTCTTGCACTGTAGCAAAAACCAACAGACCTGTACTAGGCCTATATTCATAAAAGTCATGTCTGTATTTTTCCAACAGGAGGTAATCTAAGTATCTTGCAAAATACTTCTCAAAGAGCCAGGAAATCATAGAAGTGTATTGAAATACAAAAACATTTATTTACATATTAAAACAGCATGAGCTTTTTTCTATTAAAAAAGCTGACATGTCAAATCAATGTTTTGATATTTTAAAACCTATTAAGAGTGCAGAAAAATAAATCAAAATTTTCTTTAATCACAAAAGAGAGAAGCTTATTCCCTGAAAATGATCAATGTGGATTTTTCTAAACTTAATGCTTCTGGTCAGAGTCCTACGAATTTAAATGTCTGAGTGTATAGTTACACGGCAGCATGAACACTGAGTTGTAACAATACACATTCTGTGTAAATAATCTTCAAGGTCGTCTGCTTAAGTCAATTTAACTAGTCCCTGTCTCAATAGAATGATACAGATTTCATTAAAACTTCATACTGCACGCACACACACACACAAAACCCTGAATCCTTGTTACTTTAAGCCATATTCATATATATCCATATTGAATATGCATCAGAAACAAGCCACCCTCTTTAGTATTCACAGTTGATCCTTCTAAACTATCTGTCATTGTGACAGCACATTTTTACTAAGCAGCTCTTGGATGCTTTGTATACAAGGCGTCTACCTCTCACAGTCAGACATGGTAAACGGCATCACTCAAATTTCACAAATGAGGAAATATACTTAAGCCATGGAAACAACGTACATATTTATCATCAGGAAAGAAAAGAGTAAAGATTTTACTTTCAATATGCACTGACAAACTTTTCCTCCATACTAAGACTACATACATAAAACAAATTCAGTCATTGTAAATTATTCTGTCAATAAGCACCACTAGAGAAAAACAAGCAACATCATTAGCAATGATTGGACTTTCAAAGCCCACTCCTATTTTGCACTATAATCATTTTTAATGTTTTGTTTTTAGTGCTTACATAGCACTAATATAAAGAAAACATAAACTATTTAAGTCATTACCTGAGAATGCAACATTTGTGAAAATGTACAATTTTAATTTATGCCGCTCTGTCTCACATTCTCACTGGTGTCTCTCCTTTGAAGGCCTCATCAGGCTGAGATCGCCAAAATCGGTCATTTATGGACTCACAGGAGTTCGGGAAACCACTCAACGGGAGGCTGATCAGAGGAGAAATTGAGAATGCATCCTGTGCAGCCTGGATTCCAGCACCGAGCTAGGCACCGCCAGCTGCGTTTGATTTGGGACAAGCTGCCCACCTCTCAATCCCTCAGCTGCAAAAAGGAGACATTGATACCTACCGTCAAACACCTGCTTTGAAGTAAAACATGAGAAAAACAGTTTAGCCTTTGGTAGGTGTCCACTCACAGCAAGCTTGGTCATTATGATGATGAGGATTACTTTTAATAAGTTAAGCTAGACCAAAAATTAGAAATCACCATAAAGGAGAAACATTTTAACTCAATAAGCATTTCCTTTTGAATGGATTGATAAAAGTTCTAATGATTTTTTTAATAAACCAAATTTTGTCCATTAATTTTAGATTTACCGGTTTATGGACAAGTCTCCAAAAAAAGAATTAGAGGCCTCTAACCTCTGAATACTAAGAAAGTAAAGTTTAAAAAAATTATGGGGGAGAGTATACCTCAGTTGAGAGAGTATGTGCTCAGCACGCATGAGGCCCTCAGTTCAGTCCCCAGTAACTCCATTTAAAAACTTTTATTTAAAAAAAAGGAGAATTAAAGGAAAAAGATGGAGGACTACAGAATTTTTTTAGAGAATCCACTCAGATTTAAGATGGGGAAAAAATATCCATTTCTCACAGGAAATCTTGAGAACTATGTAAACCGGATCTGAGTTGTCTAGTCTTTAACATTATTCATGAATTCATATTACCAAGTCTTAAAACTACCTGATAACCCACAGTGGTGATAGTGATCATAAAACCTGCCAATGCGGATCGAACTCCGGCTAGGACTGCTCTGTTCTGACATCTCTGCCCCTGAGGCCTCACCAGGCTGAGAGCACTAAATTTTGTCATTCATGAGCATCTCGTGTAAGTCTTCCACTTGTGCTTCTCAGTCTCCTCTCACCAGCCCCTCTGAGGGAAGCACTGTTATCATCTTCCCCACACGCAGATAAGGTCACTGAGGTACAGAAACTAAACCTGCTCCAGGTCACATCGGCATTAAAGGACGTCTGTATTTCTGCTGTTTTGCGGTTGACAAAGGAATCTGAGATATCAATACAAGATAGACTGTTAAATAATCAAGTCTGTCAGCTCTTCACCTCAAAGAGCAGATACTATAAATTCCTGATGTAGGATGAGGCTGCTGCCACAAAATGACTCAGCTAGAAATTAATATCCAAGATGAAGCAGCGGATACACATAAATATTCATGACTGTCAACTCCTCTCACGGGTCTTGGCCCTTCACTGCCTGAATGGGGGTGAAATCCCCACCCGTGTCTGGGAGGGTAGCGCGGCTCTTCCAAGTCTCACCCAGGCTTCACAGGCTGTTTCCCCCTACAGACTGTCCTAAATGATTAAAAAGCTCACAAGATTTTTACACCAGCCAAAACTGAAAGACATTTCTGCATATGGAGCACTTTCTCAGGCTTAAACCATTTTTGCCTACACTCAGCAAGGGGGAAAAAAGAAACATGACTCTGCAAAGTCTCTTAGCCTTACCACTCACAGGAGTTGAATGGTCTCAGCACAAGATGACCCTTCACATTACAGGATGAGAACAAAATAAAGCCGCCCCAACAACAAGCACTCCCAGAGACAGCGCTCAGCAGTCTTCTGCACACTCACGGTTGTGCAGCCCTCACCAACATCTATTTCCAGAACACTTCATCACCCCAATAGAACACCCCTGTCACTAGCACTCACTCCACAACCCCCCTTCACCCAGCCCCTTGCAACCATCATCTGCTCTCTGCCACTGCATGAGCCAATTCTGGGCATTTCTAAGATCACTGAAATCAACAATATGTGGCTGTTTGTGTCTGGTTCCTTTCAGTTAACGTGCTGTTATCAAGGCTTTCCCATGTTGAAGTGGTATCAGCATGTCTCTTTTTTTTTGAAAATGTTAAACTTTATTAGAAGGTGGTAAATACTATCAAAAATAGTAGAGTGGGGTATAAGGGGTGGGGTTTCAAAGGGAAAAGGCCGGGTTGAGCAGTCAGGGTGGACTACCCAGAGCAGATGGCTTTTTTCATATTCCCCTTTATTTATTTTTTCTTTTTTATTCACTCTTATGTCTGAATAATATTCCACTAAATGGAGATACTACATTTTGTTCTTTCATTCAGCAGCTATATATGGATGAGGTCCAGAAGAATGAGTGTAAGTGGTGGCTAGCAGGGATGGCATTTAAGCAAAGGGCAAGATGTGCTTTCAAAAAAAAAAGTGAACAATCAGAGGCACAAGGAAATTCAGCGCGTTTCTGAGAAAGTGCATGGTTGCTTCAGTAGGACTGCCATGCAGGGCTGTGGGGGATAGTGACAGGAGACACAGTGAGGGAGTCACCTGAGAATATTCCCCACTGCAAGCAGCTCAGCCAATTCTCCTCCCTCAT
>NW_027329144.1:0-17030 GCF_048564905.1 Vicugna pacos | reverse complement strand
CTTTGTGCTTTTCAGTTTTCAATTTATGAAAAATGCAAATGCACTCTTGTTTTTAAGTTGTCCTTTTTCAATAGATATTTATCTCTTAATTGATAGAATAATTTTTCCCAATGAATGAATTGGTGTGCATGTTTTAAAGGATAACTTACTTTTTATTTTTCTTATTGTAACAGTAATATTCATTGTAGAGAATTTAGTAAATAAGGATTAACACAGTAATAACTTCACAATGGCCTCTAATCTCACCTGGAGATACAGTTGTAAGGTTTGAAATTGAGAATTATAAGTCCTCTCAAATTTTTCTTTTTCAAGTACGTATAGGTTACTGAGATCCTCGAATTCCCATATGAATTGTAGCAGCAGATAGTCAGTTTCTGCAGAGGAGCCCGCTGGGATTGTGATCGAGACCACGTTGAATAGACGGATCGCTCTGGGGAGCACTGCCATTCCAAGAGCACTTTCTTTTGATAGGGGAATGTGTGTGGAGTGTCTGTCCTGGTATTTAGGTCTTCTTTAACTTTTTTTTTCAACAATGCTTTGAGTTTACAGAGTATTATTTTACTTTAATTATCTTTGCCTTTATATTGAGGACAAGTGTGCAAGGTACCGGGATCAGAAGTGTATTTGAGCCCCGCAACTTGCTGCCACCATGGACGCTGCGCTCTTGCTTCACCCGCTGTACAATCTTGCACAGAATACGACCTCAGTAACTCTCTCTTGAATGAATGATTATATGATTGTTGGATGATGCTTGAGAGTCCTTGTGATGATTTTTTTCCCCAGCCTTTCCCCAGTTCTTAACTATGCCCTTTCTCTTCCTAAACTCCAGCCTGGGTTTCAGCCTGCCTGTGGCATTGATTTTCCTTGTCTGTGGACTCTTCCTTTCACTGGTTCCCGATAATGTTACATGTGGGCTGTGGAAACTTGCTAGATGTCAAGAAAGAGCTAATCCATTGTAGGCCAGTATTTTTAGAGTTTGTTATTGTTTTATTGATTGAAATTAAATGAGGCTGCCCCCTGAGCCCTCCCGTGAGCACTTTTGACCTTCCTACAGCTGATACTGCTCTAGTTGCTGCATGTGCCCTTTCCCCAGCCTTGATTTTGTAATTGAATAAGTCACCATCACTGGAGCCCTCTCTTTAAAAGATAAAGAGAACATTTGCTCCTTTTCCCTGTTTGGAGACTTCGATGAGATGAGATCCCAGATAAAGAATGGAGCCCCACCTCTTTCTGACCCCCGCTGTTTCCGTTCCTTTCTTCAGGGGAAAAGAGTACAATTCAACAGTATAAAGATTGATTGTGAGCTAATGAGATAGACAAGACAACCGATCATTTATTAAATAACCTTTCATGATAGAAACAAATGTATTATACACACAAACAGCACACAAAGCACTGTAGTACCATGGTTACAATCGTGGGTCCGAGTTCGTGTCCTGCTCTGGAGAGACCAGTCCTGTGAGATGGAGAACTGGTAAGTCGGCTTAGCCTCTCCAGAACTGGTTTTCTGTCCTGCAGAGACGGGGCTCGCTAGGCGTCCCCCCCGTAGAGGTGCTGTGGGGTGTAAATGATGCGCATGGGCAGCCTGAGCACAGCTGCTCATTCCTCGTAAGTGCAGGGTAGCATAGCTTTTGCGGTGATGGCTTTATGACCGCCCCATGTAGACTGTCAGTGCTCTGAAGGGATGCCTTGTGGTTTGGAGATGGGATTCTCACTTCTGTAAATACCCAAGTGTAGTGTTATTGGGCCCTGCTGATTTCAGTCTATTCTTTAGAAAGTACATATTGTAGATATATTTTTCAAGCATGCGTGCTTTTTTTCTTTTACTATTTAAAGTTCTACCTTCTCATCTCTTGGTATTACTTTTCATGGAATCCAGGAAACAGTCCTAAGCTACCTGCCTCTTCACACTTTTCCGTGGTGGTTTCCTTCCCTGATTAGAAGAGGGTTTTGCATAGGAAATTTTATTTGTTCCCCTTTTCTTGGAGTCTCTCTCTCTGTCTGCCCATCTCTCACCTCTCAATCTGTCCATTTCTCAACCCACTGCTTCTTCTGACATGTTCCAAAAAGCATTTCAGGTAGCTTACAGAAGAACAGATACCAAATAAACAGGTGAGAAAATGGGGCCCAGTTCAGACAGTGAGGCTAGGAGGCGAGCCTGTGTGAGGATTGCAGGCGTGAGACACATGTCTCTGCCATGTGACTTATAAGATCGACAGCAGCAGTGTGCTTCAAGCTCCCAGCAGACACAGGGAAGCAGGATTTGAGGGAGATGCTTACTGGCTGTGAAATAAATAAGTGACTTAGGAGAAGCCCAGCTTTTCCAGCTACTAAGGCTTAGGAGAATATTTTGAGTGTCTTCCAAAATCAGAGTATGGCATCTTTTCTTTTTTCAGAGTTCTATGTATAGTTGGTTACATTCTATACCTGGAAATTTCTCCAAAACTGCTTCCCACGTGAGTCCCATGGCTCGGGGATTGGGTGGTTCTGCTCATTGATGGGGGTTGGCCAGAAACAGAAAATGAGAGCCTCAAAGGGGCCTGGGATTTGTCAGTTATGTTTTGTCAGTGCTGTAGGGTTCAAGAAATGCTTTCACCGTTTCTCTCCATCTGAGGCGGCAGCGTAATCTCTTACCAGCATCAGGAGCTCAGGGCCACGGGATGGTGGGGGCTGACTGCACTGCCGTCAAGACAGCTGAGCTAGTCACTGCAGGTGTGGTTCTTTTACATACTGCAGTTCATGCTCTTTACTAGAATGTTTCTACAGGGAGTTAATTAACTGAGTTAATTAACATTTAATAAATATGATCTTTGTTGAAAAGACAGTTATAGGCAGAATATAAGCTGTGAAGTCTTTAAAAACGGTTTCATTACTGAAATTTCATTTGGGGAGATACACGGTTTATCTTATATATGGCTCTCTTTTAAAGTAACAAAGAAACAAGACAGAAAAGGCAGAGGATGATTTCTGTTCTTCCTCTCAGCTTGCAGGTGCCTTCACCTCCAGTGGCATCCATCCAGACACCAGCACTGACACTGGCCGTGCTCAGAACTGCCTCAGCCCTGAAGACACTGCTGACAAATAGAAGGGGGCCACGCCCTGTTACAGCAGGTGCTCTCACTTTGTGGGTCCTTATGTAACTGCGTGGTGTTAATCAGGATCGCCCGTCCTACATTGTGTGATGCTGCTGCTTTGTCTCCTAGTTACTTGTTTCTCTAAGTATTCTTGTATTATTCTCCAATGCATAGTACTACACACCCAAAAATGCTTTTTTCAGATGAAAAAGAATGTGCATTTAAAATAATAACTCTGAAAAGGGGGGCAAAAGAGGCTATCCTTGTCCCGCTATTCAAAGATAATAATTAAGACGTTAACGTATATTTTCATCAGTGTGGATCACCTCTGTCATAAAAAACCAGAGAGCACTCTGTGACTGTTTACTGTGTGGACACCTCCATTTTCCATTTGGCTTTTTATATGTTTTTCTACAATATTCTATCTCCTCTGGCATGATTTTTGATGACCAGTATAGCATTCTGTCTTGTGGAGGCATTGTCAATTTTACTTCGGACTTAAATAAACTTTTAAATTCCAAGTATACTTAACTGAAATACTGAAAAGAGAACTGTGGTGGTACAGGAAGGCCCTACCTCCCTTCCCCTTATTTCCGAAGAGTAAAAACTGTTGAAAATTTGATATATATATTTCATGACCTTTATGCCTATGACATACATATATACACACATATGAGAATTCCATGTATACGTGTGTGTATATATGCTTTATTTAAAAATGAGACCATACTATATGTTTTTCTGCAGCTCGCTTTAATCACTCAGGTGTATATCATAGACGTCCTCCCACTCCAGACTCACCCGGTCCTTTCAGATAGAGTGGAGGGGTCTCCTGATTTGCGGGTGTGGTCTCTTTCCCACCCACGCACACCTTTGGTGAGAGAATGCTGTGGACAAGGCCCTGGACCACAGCGAAACGCTGGCTCCCTCAATGCTCGCAGCTCGTCGTGATTTACCGCATCATTGTCTTGATGGTGGACAGTTAAATTTTCTCCATTTTCCACTGTCAGAAAGGATATTTGACTGGCATCCTTCTTGTACAGACATTCCTGTGATCTTTTATGAGTATTCCCTTAGTTAAGGCTTCTGGAAATTTAGTCCCTGGATGTGACATTTACATTCATCACAGACTCCATTCAAGTAACTCTAGAAATTCCTTCCATAGGGGAATGAAAAGATGCACAATTACTTATGTAACCAATTCTCCATTGCTGGATATGATTTCACTTCAGTTTTTCTTCCCACCATTGTAAACAGTGCTGTGTAAATGCCCTGATGGGTACATCTTTTTGGACCTAATTTGTTTTTTCCTAAAGGAAACGATTCCTAGAAGTGGTGTTGAGTCATTGTGTACGTACTTTTTCAGAGTTTACATATCCATTGACATGTCGTCCTCTGAAAATGTCGCTCATGGTTTCTTCTCCCACAGATGGACACTAGATAGAATATCTTTTAAAAATATTTGCCAATATGATGAGCAAAAGTGCTTTTTCATTGTTTTAGTTTGCATTTGATGACCAGTGAGGTATTGAGCATTTTTCACTCATTAGCCATTTGACTTTTTTAAAATGAATGATTCCTTTTATCCTTTGCACACATTTAAGTGGGGGAGCTTCTTGTTGGTTTGTGACAGCTCTTTGTATGTTATGAACATTAACTTCTTGTCTTCAACAACATGTATCACAGAGCTTTTTCTTGTCATTTCTTTCCTTTCATTTTGTTTAGGAGGATTTTAATTTTGGTAGTGTCTCAAAATATTCTTATGATAATAAATGTATTCCTTATGTGTTTTATCTTTGAAATTATTCTTAAAAATAATTTCTTATACTGGAATAAATCTCCTCTGTAGGTTTTTTTTAATCTCTAAGATGGAGATGATAATAGTACTTGTTAATGTAAGGGTAAGTTGAGTTAATAAGAGCAAAGTGTTGTATTTGCTGTTATTAGTACTTTTTTATATTTACATCACTGTCTGTAAATTATCTTGTGGTCCTTATGAGAGGAATAGTATTTATTCTTTCTAGGTGATTGTCTGATTGTCTCAGGACAATTACTGAAGTCATACTTTTCTCTTTGATTTGAAATCCCACCTTTACAAAATACTTGTGTACACTAGAGTCTCTTTTTGAGCTCATGGTTCCCTTCTGTCAATCTGCCTTTCTTACTCCAGCACCATAACTTACATATTGTAAAAATTTATTTAATAATTGGCAGTCTGAATTTTTTTCATTCTTTTCTTCCATCCCAAATTTTCTTGTCTAGTATTATGATTTTATTATTCCTGAAGAATTCCAAAATATTTTGTTCAAGTTAAAAAAAATCAGATTGGAGTTGTCATGGGAGTTTTCAGTAAGTTTTGAATTATTCTGATGAGAACTTACATCTTTACAAAACTGCTTTCCTCCATGCAATTTGTTGATGTCTCTACATTCTCACCTCTTACTTTACCCCTCAGTACAGCCCTGAAGTTTCTCCATTTAGAACATGGGCATTATTTTTTAACTTATTCCAGATTATTGTTTATGTTTTTGTCAATTTTGTAAGTGAAAATTTTTTGCTATTATATTTTTAAACGCTTAAAACTGAAATTTAGAAAGGAAGATTCGGTTTGTAAATACTCACTTTGTAATTTGTCATTTAAAATTGTAAGTATTAAGTAGTTGTTCCAGAATCCTTTCTTTTTTGTTTTTAAAAATTTGTGTCGAAGATTCTCAAAATGTTCATAGCTAAGTAGTATAGGTGGGGAGACAGATGGAGAGAGGTAGTGTGGCTCATGTACAAACTGTGAGCAGTTTCATGGCTGCCTTTAGGCTGGAGAAACCACAGAAGAGCCCAGGTTAGACAAGGAATGGCTTTGTATGCACTTGAAAGCCAGCTTTCCTGCCTGTATGGTGAAGCCTGGTGGGCGTGGCAGGTAGATGATCAAGGTCTGATCAAGGTCATTTGCTGCACAGAGCGCTGTGTCTGTGAGAAATGGTGACCATTGCCATGGCAAATGCTTGGTGCCAGGAACAATGCAGGGGAGCTGGGGAGCCTGTGTTAAGGATTTTCCAGTCCTGGGAGTGGGAAGATCAGACTCTGCATTCAGATCTGAGTTTGAATTAATCCTCTTTAGTTTACTGGACCTCTGACTTTTGTCAAGTTATGCATCCTGTTTGAACTCCTGCTTTGTTGTCTCTCAAAACAGAAGAATTACAGCCTGCTGCTAGAGTGTTTGATCAGGGTAAATGATTTGTGTCTATAAGATGCCACGTACAGTCACAAGCTCAGTGAGCAATGAGCTGTCCCCTCTTCTCCTGCAAATCAGTGCTCGATAAGTCATCAGCAGAAAGCGAGTCCCTAATTTGTATGTGGTGCAAGGAAGAACAAAACTAACGTCTTGCCTTTCCCTGGCAGTATTCTTAGTTCTTTGCTTCATGTACCTCTTTCCTCCTTCACTCTCCCCTTTCACCTCCTCCACCAAGAGCCTGAGACTCTCTCAGAACACTAGATTCAAATTATTTAAATGGTGGCTCATTCCCATGAAATGACAGTGACTTAAGAAAACTGTACACATCCCAGAATTCATTGTATTTGATTTACACACACACACACGTGCACACACACACACACACACATCAGGCTACCTCCCATTTGCTGAGGGAGAAGGGCCACTTTTTCTGAGTTTTCATTTACTCAGCGTGAGAGCAGTCTCTTAAGCAGAATTTCACCTGGCTTCGTGCATGGTTTTTTAAATTGGATTTCTGCTTTTTGTCCATAAAAATATTCTCCTATTAGAAGACAGGAAGTGGAGACATAGATATTCTGCTGAGATATTGGTGTTATCATATTTGAGTTTTAATGGACATAAGGCGGCATAGAGTCATACATTATTATGGATGAGAATCCATGATGATGTAAATTAGACAAGAATCTGGGTCTCCTGCCATCGTGTCCACGCGGGTGAAGAGGCAACTGGGTGGGGGATGGCAGGGAACCTTCTTGCTTGAGTTCCAGGTTCTTGTTAGTTTTCATTGCTCAGCTGCCTTTAGTTTATGTCCATGAGGCCTCTCATGGGAAGGTCACTATGTCCTGAGAGACTGAGTTACTAATCAGCAGAAAGCTCTGGACCCACTCATATTTTCCAGAGTTTTTCTGCTGACCTGCTGACACTTTATATAAATGAGACCTAACAAACTACTGGATATAAAATCCTTATTGTTATCATTTGCCCTCGAGTTCCATAGGAATAGGGTGCTGTCTCAGGCTGTCTAAGGCTAGATCTGAACAAAGATAGGGTGATAGGCTCTGCTGCTGGACCCTCCCCAGTCAAATGGGATTTCCACCTTAGTTTTTAGAATCAGGCAGATGAGTTCAAATCTTGTCTTTACCAGTTATTAGCTTTGTGACCTTGGGGAAATAACTACTTTTTTGGTTCCAATTTTCTTTATCTGTAAATAAGTTCAGTATTTATTTTAGGGTTTTTGTTTTAGAATTGAATGTGCTAATTCCCTAATTTATTCCTAAAATACTGATCACATGGTTCTATGCTGGTGCCTTAGTAGTTGATTGCTAAGGGACTCAACAGTGAGAATGGGGGTGGAGCCCCCTGGATCATACAGCTTATATTCCAGGATATGCTTGTAAAAGACAAGATTGCAGTGGATTTTTAGTAAATGTCCATTCCTTTCCTAATCCCCATTGATTGTGTATATATCTTTATACTAATATATGAACAATTTTTTGCAGTTTAAATCTCTTTGTAGTATTTAAAGAATGTAGCTATAACAAAAATACGTGAAATAAAATGACTTGACTTTTATTTTCCTTTCAATAAGCAAAACAAAATAAAATAGAAAAGAAAAGAAAAAGTATTGAAGGAGTAGAAATAATTTTATTCTCCGTGGAATCAACTACCTAAGTTAGGTTTTTCCATTGTGTTTGTTCAACATCATATAAAATTGACAGGTGTGACTTCAGTGTTGATAGCTAGGTGAGTATAAGTTTCTTTTTGTGGTTGTCTTTGATGAAGTATTTGCACTAGATCATAAATGATGTGCATGTTACATATTGGAAATGAGGAAACATTGGAGACATACTACCTCCAATGCAGTCATTTTGTTACTGAGTCCCAAACTCGTTCTGCTCGCCACATGACAGGCCAATATACCGGGAGATGAGGTGTTGGAGCAAGGAATAGTGACTTCACTTGCAATGCTGGCAGACCCAGAAGACGGCAGACTGATGTCCTGGAGAACTATCTTCCCCAAGTAAGAATTCAGTCTCCTTTTATACTAAAAAGGGGCGGGGTTGTGGTTGGTTGTTGCATACTTCTTGCTTTATGAATTGTTTGTCCTTTGAATCCGCTGTTCTTGCAGCTGTCCATGTGGATCAAATCATGGTACCCCTGTAAAACCTCCAAAAAAACAAAGGCTATTGTCTATTATGCAACTTGCCATCTCTACAGAAGTGCAGATGAGCTAACATTTTTAAAGATCAGGGCCAGGAGAATAGGCTTTCCTGCAGATTTCAGGCTAAAGGCAACTTTCTTTTTCAAATGGTGCAGAGCTACCAAGTCTGAGCCTAGGAAACAGGGCACAGGTTTAAACTCAAAGGAACAGATTTAACATAGGGTAAAAACTGTACATTTTATTAAAATTCCGTTTCCAGCTTCATAGATAATATTAGTAAGAAATACGAGCAATTTTGTATTTTTGCTTCTTAATAACCGATAAGTGTACCAACTATATTTTGTGAGCAGGGATGCTGTGCAGGCATTGGGGTGACAGCAAACTCTTGTAGGGGGTGGCCGACCCTGCAACATCTCTGATGCCCCGTGAGTGTTGGTGAGGGTCCCCGTAGCCAGGGGCTCTCTTCAGGAACCAGCATATGGGCATTGACCTCTGGAGACCTCTTTTTCGGCTGCAGGAATTTTTTCAGATATTGAGATTGAAAAATCACTCCAGCTGGGAATAATTAGGGAAAAAAACAAAAGGAAAAGGGTTTGGAGTAGAGTAGAAGAGTAGGACATAAGATCACGGAGCCTGAGTGCTTGGCAGCGGGGCCTCGGGAGAGAGGGGAGCAGAGGTGGGGAGGGGCCTGGCTCCAGAACCAGCTCCTGTAATTGCCCCCGCACGCAAGCCACATAGCTTTAAATTGGCCTGGGCCACCTCTCTGGGCTGGATATCACCCTGGGCAGAACCGTGGTATCTGTAAAGTAAAATGACTTCACAACAATTGCACAGAGCTGCAGGTGTAAGAGAGCCTAAGCCTGTCTCAGAGTGCAGGGGACAAGCGGAAAGGAATGGCAAAATTTCCACTGACAATTGAAATTTTGTTAAATAGCCTGCTACAGTTGTTTGCATCACTTGAATGAATGCAGGCATATTTCTGTGGGCATTTATAGGTTCACTGAACCCCACCAGCCCCTCTTGCCCCCATCGGAGATGGGCTTTCTCAAGCACAGTGCCCCTCCTGCTTGGGTGGAAAACGCTGCTGGTCCTTGCCTGGGGTCGGGCTGCTGCAGGGCACTGAATCCCCGAGGCACGGCCTGTGAGACACGACAGGAACATCTCTGCTCTTGACTGGGTGCCTCCGTTTCCCCTTCAGTGTAAAAATGCCGATGACTGAGTTAGAAGCATGCTTCCAAGCTGTCCATGTCCTTGGCATCCAGAAGCGGAGCCTGGAAGCTTTCGAATTTATCCAGAATGCGGTTTACATTCACCTTCAGCAGGTGAGTGTATGTCCTTACACAAGTGGAGGAATTACTGCAGTTTTCCTGGAACTTTCTCACTACAAGTCCATTTGATTTTTCTGTGCTAGGATTCAGTATGGCCTGCTAAAAACTCTGGAGTGAGATCTTGAAACCCTGATGAAGAGCATTATTTATTTCATTTCTCTATATGATACTCTTTTACTTTTAAAATTCAGAATTTTTGGTTGTTTCAAAAATTTTTGGGGGTTTGGAGAATCATGTTTGCTCTTACCATCTTTGCAACCTGTTGCTTTGTGCCTCTCACCTGTCTTCTGTCACTTGTGAGGCGGTTCCATTTGTGACCCTGTCCGGGTTGTTCATGTTATAAAACATAAAGCCTGTAAAAGTACAGTCCCTTTTCCTCCGAAGACATTCCACAAATACTCCTTTAACCTGGGTGTGGTTTTAAGAAGACAGAATCTTTAGAACATGTCCTTGCAGGTTGCTAGTGCAAAATCCCAAAATCAATAGTCTAGCTCAACATCTAAAATCTTTCTAATTTACCTTGGAATTGTATGGATAATTGAAGCAGTTTGCTAAGAACTCAGACCAGGTTTAGAATACAGGCTGGTGTAGCTCAGCAGGTCCTCCCAAGCTGATGCTCTGCCAGAGGGCGGGGCCGAGGGGAGAGGGCGGGGCCGAGGGGAGAGGGCGGGTCCTGCCCTCCCTGAGGTGACAATTTCATGGCAAAGACTTTCACCTGGTGAAGAACTTGGAGTTTCTTCTAAGAAGAGTGGGTCTGAAAAGAGTCCAAAAAGCGCGGGAGTGACAAAGTCCCATTTGTCTCAAGTAGGGGAGAGTGGCTGTGGGGCCATGTAGGAGACTCGTGAGTCCAGGTGGGCAGTGTTGGTGGCTTCCACTTGAGCAGTGGGACGGTCAGTGTTTAAAAGCGAACATATTGAAGGCATGTTTAGATGTTAAAAAGGAAAGGATGAAGGCTGTCTGTGAATGTAGGATGGAGTAAGGCCCAGGTTTCTGGGTGGATTAATGAGGTAAATGATTCTCCTTCTGTGCTCTGAGGAGGGAAAGCTGCAGAGGGAGTTCTGCGGAAATCTGATGAGTTCAGCTGTGGGTAAAGTGAAAGGTTGTTAGATGTGTGGTCTGGGAGCTCAGGTGAGAGCCAGTAGTGAGTAGGGGGAGGTGAGAGGGACTTTCAAATAATTTTGTATTGTGAACATACAAATAAGTATGAGTAATGACACATTTAACACCTCTATATTCTGGATTTAAAGCCCAGTAACATTTTGCTATACTGACTGCAGAGGTTCTTAATATTTTTTAATAGAAATAAGTAGAAACAAAATAGTGGAGTTAGTGAGCATCTTAGAGTAGATGTGTGTCCTTGTATGTATTTTTATACCTCATCTGTTTATAACCATAATCTACAAAAAGTTATCTTGCTTAGCATAAGAGTTAAACACAGGGACGTGACACACATTGTTGGGGGTTGAAGCTGATCTTCTCGGGCAAATTATGGACCCTCTCTTTGCCTTAGTTGCATCGTCTGTGACTGCCCCAGGGCCCCTCATCACAGCTGATTTCCTAGAGTAGATGTTGGGAGGGAGGCTGCTGAAGGGAGTAAGAGGTGGCAACTGCTAGGGATATTGAAGAGAGACAAAAACAGATTAAAGCCGATAAACTGAGTACAAATACCCTCTAAATAGAAGGAATCCCGCAGTGTTTTGAGCCGCTTATCATAAGGGAAAGAAAATCACGTGGATCCAAAGCTCTTGAGCATATGAGTATTGTGGGTGGGAGGGTGTCATTATAAAAGTGTTGAGAAAAGGCCTCTTTGTTTTCCTTGACATTGCCAGTAAGGATGGGGAGCAGAAGTGAAACCCTCTGCTTCACAGTTGAAGGTGCTGTTTTGTGCGAAACTGACCAAAGTTTGGAAACCAGTCATCAGCGATGCTGGCAAATGAAGAGGCTTCTGGATTGGGTGGGGCACTTGCTGTGACTTCCAGGTGACCTGCTGGCTGGGGGCTGTGTGGCGGGCAGTAGTTTTGCAGGGTAGCCCGGGCATAATCCCTGGCTCTGATGCTGCTGGTCTGATTAACAGACCTGGGCGCACACTGTCCTAATGGGGCAGCTCGGGATGTGGCCCTGCCGTGCTGAGAGCGAGAAGAGGGCTCCCCTGAGGAGGTGTCATTGCGGAGAGTGGAAATGTACTCCTGCAGGGGAGGAAGAGCCTCTGAGCAGCGGGCCGGATGCACAGGCAAGACCAGCATGAGCACTGATGTTTCCGGGAGCCGGAAGTCATACAGTGGCCCAAACGGCCTTGTTCCTGAGAGACTGGAGGGAATAGATGCTGAAAAGGCAGGCTAGGGTCAGACCCTGTGGTGGGTTATGAGTGACAGGAGAGGATTGTTCAGGCAGGCATGAGACAACCCTGTGGGCGTCCCAGCTGGGGCGTCACGCCGAAGGGAAGAGCAGAGTTATAGACTTTGCCACTTATTAGCTGTGTGACTTTAAGCAATATCACCCCACCTCTCTCTATATATATCTTCATCTGTAAAGTGACACAGTGACAAGGTCGTGTCATCAGAAGTATTAGCTTAGCTCTGATCCTCTTTGTCGACTCCTGTCAGTGCTTCCCTGCAAGGTTCTGCAATGGCTGCTTTTACTCTGAGACAGGAGGGCGTAGAGGGACACTGTAATACCCGAGGGCAGGAAGGGGTTGCTTTAAAAGCAGACATGTAACAGCCTGCAGCTGCAGACCTGCAGGCAGTTTGGTTGACGGTCCTTGAGAGGACATTGGAGGCCTTAGCGTCGTCTTAAGTCTTGTTTCCCTTTGGGGACCGGATTTGCCTTTGGGGATTGATGTTGAAGATTTGAGTTTCTGCAAAGCTGTTTTCAGAGATGGGTATATACGTAAAATATCATATAAAATAAAATGATTTATTTAACGAGTGCGAATTTGTAGCTGTTAGGAACAGCTCTGTTGGCCTGGTCTCCACGGGGGACACCAAGGGTCAGCAGAGCGTGCAGGAGGGCAGGCAGCCTGCAGTGCTTCTGCGGGGTGTTCTCCCCAGCAGGGCGCTCTGCTGAGTTGAGTCTTCTACGAGTTTTGTTGCCAGAGGAGCAGACAGCAAATTAATGAGTTCTAGAGGGATTGTATAATGACTTGAAGAAATAGGAACCCGGAGATTTTCCGGACTAAAACACGCTTTTGGTTCCTGATTCAGTGTGTTCCATTACAGAATTGATGAGTTGTGTCTATTCTGGAACGTCATTGAAATAAACGTTCAGCCTATATGTTAAGGGCTTTGTTTTATTTGGCTGCAGGACTCGAGCCGGGATGACAGCCTCTCAGATCACTCTGAGGGACTGCTCCCAAGAGGTAGGGGAGGAGCTAGGATATATAGAAGCTTACAACAAAGACCAGGTAATTGGAACAATAAAACATTGCTTGTTATCTAAAGAAAACCAGATATCTCAAGTTCAAGTATTTACTGCTTTTCTATGTATGGTGAGAAGCAAACATTTGGGTCATTGAATTCATTCCTTTGGCAATCCCCTGGCTATCTAGGGCCAGTATCCTGTCCTTTCTTACTCTGAGTCTGCTCAGAGGGCACCACTGTGAGTGGCTGAGAGGCCGGGCTGTAGGCATGTACTCGCTGGGGGTTGGCAGCAGCCGCTGATGACTCGGATTCAGCATTCTTTGTTTACTGTCATGGTTGCAGTATTTTCATGCACATTGTAGTATTTTCATTCACAGTGCTCCCACTTGGTCCTAAATTCGACCAATATTTTGAGAGAAATTTCATGACCAATTTTGTCCCACGGTGCTAGGATGGCTCATTCCTAGTTCAGGTGAAGAATCTTCTGAGTTGCCATTCAAGGTGTTAGTTTTTTTTGTCAGGCCCTGTTGATACTAAAAGTTCTCTGGATCACCTGTCTTACTAGTCTATTATGATACAGAAAGTGTTTACCCATCTTTGCTCATTCCCATACCTAGAATCACACTATTATATTTATTTTATTCAGGGTTATAAATTTTATCTGTTTCTTCAAGATGTTTAGCCATCATCAATCTTGTGGGCCTAGTTACACATTGGGAATTGTAACAGACAACAATTTTATAAAATAGACAGGATATAAGTAATACAGCTAGTAACGTTAATAAAGTCACGAGTAAGAATTTAATAGTCGAGAAGTTGTATTTTTGGGTTAAAATTTTGCTTGTGTTTCTGAGTTTGATCCTATGAGAAAGTTCATATTTATGGTCAGGGTCAGAGCAGGTATTAATTGGCCAGTTGAAATCTCCCACCTTGTAAGATCAACAGTGGCCTAAACAGAACTATAAATTCTTTTTAGAATAACGTTTCTGAGGGCTATCTAGTTAGAGCCTTGGAGTAGGGAAACCCACCAAGGTAACACAGAAGTACTAGACATAGGTAATTTATCATAAACTTAACAAGTGGAGTAGTTCATAATCAAAGGTTGGAGAAATTATCAAAGTAATTGGTATACAGTCCTGGTCCGGTGTCTTGGGTCAGCTGTCTAGCTCAGATGTCATCTTCTTCTCATCCTGGTCTGGTAGCTTTTTCTCCATTTGGGCATTGTTTTCAGGGGAGCAGCTCTCGAAAGGCCAGTGCAGTGCAGGGGATGTTTCAGATAGGAAATGAATCGGAGACTCCGTTTCCTTCAGCTTTGGTGTGTATGGTCTGGTAAAGAGTACCTGAAAAAGGGTCCTTCCATTCAGGTTGGAGACAGTTCTTTAAGTCATGCCTGTTGCAGTATGTATAACCCCTGGCTGCAGGTCATGGGGCATTGGAACTTTACCCAAGGATAGATTTCTGAGCTTCAGAAACAAACCTAGAGTATCTTTTTCATAATTCAATTAAACCGTAGAGTAATGTGACATAACAGCAAGGAATGATCTGGGAAGTGTCTTAGTAAATATGGACCTCAATTAACAAAACTAGAATTTAATATCCACTAAAATATAATTTATTTTCTCTCTTAAGTTACCCTCAGTTTTCTCAAATATAGCCAAATCAAGATTAATTTTTTACAACTTAAGTCTGATTATTTGATCATATAGGCTTTTTTAAATTGGCTGTGTTGGAAGTTTTAATACGGAGTCTCAGGGTAGAATGTTAAGGTTTGCTAAGGCCAAGAAAGCCACGTCAAGGCTTTTCATGGGTTTCTGCCTTACAGATTTAGGTAAATTCTTTTCTCTTTAAAATCCTTAAAATATCTTTATACTCCTATATCTGTTAGGAGATGATCTCCCTAATTTGTTTGATAGAGCCACTGGGGACCTAAGTGTTTTTAGTCTCTTGAGGGATCAGATAGAGAGAAAAGATAAGTGTTCCAAGTGTGATTACATAGGTATAATTTATCAAATTGCTGTGAACCATAACTAGCTTAAGGAGAAGAGATTCTTTACGTCTGGGAAACAGGTTAAAAGCCAGTAGTATTTCAAACAATATCAAAAATTATAACCATATTCAGCAGGTTAATCAGTCCCATGTAACTAATTCTTTTAATGAGAGTTTTCATTAGAACTTTAAAATTTCTTACCCAGTTTAGTTCAGTGCTGTAGTTTGAAATTTATTAGAAATCAGTAAATCTCCTTGAAGAGAAAGCATTTTGCAAAACCATCAGAAGAAAACAATTAACTGTCTATAAATGACAAAAATTTAAAAGCATGGTTAAACACCGTTACACTATAATCAATAAAGGAACCTGTTCACTATACCCATAATTATCACTGGTAACATTTCAGATATGCCAGAATTTTAGGGAGTCCATGTAATTTCTACAATACCTATATTAATAATATTTCTCATTCAATATAACCTTAGAAGTTTTATGATTCATTTGACAATTCCATGTTATTTAAAATGCCAAATGAAACTTTATAGTTAAAAATCTCTCTTTGGGATGTTTCAGGGGCCTTCTGTAGCATCCCAAACTTAACTGGAGATTAAAAGAATTTTAATTAATTAAATTAATTTTTATTTAATTAATTAGAATTTTATATTTGGGGAGCTTTGTGAAAGATTTCAGAACACTTGATCAGATAAACATATAGATCACTGTAAAGTAGTACTAATTCATTAACAAGAAAATACGTCAAAAGTAAAGGCAGAACAGATCAGCTAAGTGGTATAAGAAGTTTTACAATCTGTTACTGAAGGTGGATTAATATTTTAAGAAAATTTTTTCCTCTTAACAGAGAGAAAACCAAATCTAATCTTGTTCCAGCTAACTTCTAAGATTCATTTACGTTGCCCAATTTGTTTCTAAACTTAGCCAATTCTGACCATGTACAAAACTCTTCCCTCAGGGTTCCTTTTCCACAAGCCTTCCACAGTTTTCTATACTTATATTAGTGTGTCCCTTATTTTGTCTTCCATTCAGAGGTAACCAGCTTCAGGAGAAAGTCACTATTTTTCATTAACAAAGTATTATTCCATTCTTACATCTTCCTTTACGCATTTATATTACTTTCCTAGGATACTGAGATCATTCCCTTACTAATAGAGACTATTTCAGTGTGGCACCAACCATTTATTAATATTTCTATATACCTTTAGTTTCACTGTAAGAGGAAGTAAAATGTTAAGTAATTCGTATTTCAATGTTATTTTATCTGAAAATGACATAGCTATTTAATAAAATCTTGTCATTTAACTTAATTTAGCACACCACTAGAATTTAAAGATACCAAACACTTGGAGATTATCTTAAACATACATTTTAAAAATATATTTTAAATATTTACCCAAAGCTCTCATCTCATTTGCATTTAATTTAATTAAAATTTTACCACAGCACATTACTTTTATTTTTTTTTTTTGACAAATCTGCAACAGATATAACAGGATCTTATTTGACTTTCATTAAACCTAGGTACAGTAAAGGTATTATACATAATATTGATGACTTTAAAGATGTCTATATTAATTAGAACATACTTAAACTAAACAATATCAAATATTATCTTAATATTGAATATTTTCCATTTCACATGACGCTGAAAGTCAATTTGTTCAGTTGTTATTTTAAAAATACTTAATGTTTAAGCTCTTATATTTTTACGTCAATTAAGCAGAGCTCTATGACTTTGAATTTTTTTTCTTTAGCAGTAGAAATATCTCACTTCTATAATGTGTACACAGGCTTATAATCAGAAAAAAGCTAGAGATCTCATAGCTTCACTTTAAAACTTACTTATAAGATAGGTATAATAATAGTTGGAGTAAGCTGAA